>NW_019154107.1:8878468-9118628 GCF_002288905.1 Enhydra lutris kenyoni | reverse complement strand
GAAGAAGTGGTATATATATATATATATACCACTTCTTCTTTATCCATTCATCTGCTGGTGGACATCTAGGTTCTTTCCATATTTTGGCTATCATGAACATTGCTGCTATAAACATTTGGGTGCACATGCTCCTTCGGATCATTACATTTGTGTCTTTAGGGTAAATACCCAGTAGTGCGATTGCTGGGTCATAAGGTAGCTCTATTTTCAACTTTTTGAGGAACCTCCATACTGTTTTCCAGAGTGGCTGCACCAGCTTGCATTCCCACCAACAGTGTAGGAGGGTTCCCCTTTATCTGCATCCTCGCCAGCATCTGTCGTTCCCTGACTTGTTAATTTTAGCCATTCTGACTGGTGTGAGGTGGTATCTCATTGTGGTTTTGATTTGTATTTCCCTGATGCCAAGTGATGTGGAACACTTTTTCATGTGTGTATGCAACATTTATAAAGAACTTTCAAAACTCAATAATAAAAAACAACCCAGTATAAAAGGTCTAAAGGTTTAGTAGATATTTCACCAAAAGACAGTTATGAGTGAAAAGGAAGCACATGAGAAGATCCTCAACAGCATTAATCATTAGGGTAATAAAAATTAAAACCCCAATGAGATACCATTACACACATACTAGAATATATATGGTAAAAAGACTGATCATACCAAGCACTTACAAGGGTGTAAAGGAGCTCGTAAGTATTGCTGGTGGGGATGTAAATTCGTACATCCACTTTGGAAGACTCTTACCTGCTAGAGTTGTCGAGATTTTGAAATGAGATAAACGTGAAGCCTTTACCACAGTTTATCAGTTTCTTAAAAAGTGAACCATACACCCGCAATTATATCTAGCTGTTATACTACCAGGCATTTACCTGAAAGAAATGAAAGCTTATACCCATGCAAAGATGTATATATGAAAGTTCATAGCATCTTTTTTAGAATATTTTATTTATTTTAGAGAGAGAGAGAGCATGCAGAAGTGGGGGGAGGGGCAGAGGGAAAAGGAGAGAGAATCTCAAGAAGACTCTGCATTGAGCATGTAGCCTGACTCGGGGTTGGATCTCACAACCTTGAGATCATGAACAGAGCCAAAACCAAGAGTTGGATGCTTAACCCACTGAGCCACCCAGGCATCCTGAAAGTTTATAGCATCTTTATTTGTAATAGTGAAAAACTGAAAATACCTTAAAATATGCACCATCAGGTGAACAGATAAACAAACTATAGTATATACATACAATAGAATATTATTCAGCAATAAAAGGAATTAACCATTAATACATGCCATTGCATGCATGAATCTCTAAATAATTACTCTGAATGAAAGAAGCCAGGCTAAATAGCACATACTGCATAATTCCATTTACATAGAGTCTAGGAAATGAAAATGAATGTATACTGATATAAAGAATATTATTCAGTGTTGGGGTGCCTGGGTGGCTCAGTTGGTTAAACGACTGCCTTCAGCTCAGGTCATGATCCTGGAGTGCCGGGATCAAGCCCTGCATCGGGCTCCCACCTCCACGGGGAGTCTGCTTCTCCCTCTGACCTTCTCCCCTCTCATGCTCTCTCTCACTCTCTCTCTCTCAAATAAATAAATAAAATCTTTTTTTAAAAAAAGGATATTATTCAGTGGTTGCCTATAGGCTGGGAAAAATGCCAAGGAGGCTACAAAGGAGCATGAGGAATCCTTTGGAGATGATAGATATATTCATTATGTTGATGTGGTTGCATGAATGTATACATATGCCAAAACTTAACAAATTGTGTGTTTTAAATACATGCAGTTTATTGTATGTCAGTTACACTTTAATAAAGCTGTTAAAAACTCTGGAACAAGCCGATCTAATTTATAGCTGACATCAGAACCATGGGAGAAGAGTGATGTAGAGGTGGTCCATTGGAATTGGCTAGAAAAGACATGAATGATCTTTATGAGGTGGTGGAATAATAACATACCTTAATAGGGAATGGTTTACATGTATATATGCATTTGTGCACCTAGGTTTTGTGAATATGTTCTATGATTATTGTATAATAAGAAGAATATGAATATTCAGAATAGAAAAAATGAACTTTAAGGAAACATGACTATCCCATTTTTATTGGTAATGCTTAATTATCCACTTTATTTAATCTCTGATAAAACATAAGTTAATACTTAGTTCTTCTTAACTTTGTATATATAAAATATTTCAGTAATTTTACATGTATTTTCACTCTTCAGCGTGCCTGCAATGGTATTATATATATATTCCTCAACTGAATTTTTTTAAAGATTTTGTTTATTTATTTGACAGAGAGAGAGATCACAAGTAGGCAGAGAGGCAGGCAGAGAGAGAGGAGGAAGCAGGCTCCCTGCTGAGCAGAGAGCCTAATGCGAGGCTTGATCCCAGGACCCTGAGATCATGACCTGAGCTGAAGGCAGAGGCTCAACCCACTGAGCAACTCAGGCGCCCCTGATTTTTTTTCAACTGATCTTTTTATCTCTTGGACATTTTAGGGCTCACCTTACTCTTTTATCTAGAATCAGTTTCTGGTATTTGTTGGTTGTAATTAACCCAATTCCAAATACTGCAATAAAAAAAAAGAACAACTAACAGTGCTTTGTAATTAAGGCTAAATAAATTTTGGATGAGGATGTTTTAAAGCCTGAACTGTTAAAAAAATATAAGTAGTTAACCATGTACAGTGTTGCTAGTAAACAATCATTGTTATCATAATGGAAGCACATTACTGTATAATTACCATAAAAGTACAGGAAAATTCAATAAATTATTTTAAGCAAAAGAGAATAATGAACTTACAACAAACACGTTATGTTATCTAAAGGCATAAGCTCCAAAGAAAAGAGTAAGATGTGGTGTGTGAGAAATTTGCATATTGCCTAGACCCTGTTTAGAAGGACAAGTTTTACTGTTCATCTCACAGGTAGCTGGTACTTCGTTCAAAATAGGCTACTTCTCTTTGAGATTGATCACCACATTGATAACTGTGCTTTACTTATGCATTTGATATGGTCATTCTCATGCAGATCATATTTTGATATTCACATTTACTTTTGTGAACCCTAAAGCAGCTTTTAAGATCCAGTTTATTATTTTGACATGTAATTTATGCAACAGGCATCCTTACCCCTTTTCTGTTACTTCTATCATTCCTAAATCCATATCTAATCAGTCACCCATCAGCCACAAGCCAACACATTATGGTCACTACTTTATTGACAATATCTCATGTGCTAATATTCACCATATCCTTAATCTCTGTCTGTTTCTTTAAGTTTGAACTAATTCCTGATTCTGTTTCCATTATCTGTTTATGGGGATTAGGCTTGAGGATGAGGTGAGATTTTTGGAAATATTGAGTTAGTTTTAAAGAACAAGTAAATACTTCCAACATCATATAACATATATAACAACCATCAACATTTTTGTTTTTTTACTTATCTGTATTTCTTAGCATACTGCTTAGCAATTAGGGACAATGGTGTCATTGCCTTTTTGGAGTTTCTAGGTCTGAAAACAGAAATAATGGAAGAGGAAGCACAGACTTCAAACATCCTTAAACTAATAGTAATGTGGTGAATGTCCAGAAGTCTCTTTTTCATGTCTACTTATATCTGGGTTTTTTTGGGCCTAATCCTAAGCATGGAGTCATGCTGATACTATAGCTGAAGGACAGAATTCACAGTCTAGTGAGCTAGAAAAGTTTCTTAAAAGATCAAAAATGTACTCTAATTCTAGTCTCCCAAGTTTTCCATAATGAATCCCCAACTGCATAAAAATGATTGACTAAAACTGTACCTATTCCTCAGGCTAGTCCTCATCCTTTGGTGAGAGAAATAACTTTGTGAATGTTGTTCAGAACTCTCACCCCACCAGCACTAGTATTCTGGTCAACACAGGCCAACAAATTAATCCTGATGCTGATGAAATCTAGGGAAATGATATAACTTTCTCTAGCAAGCACCACAGTAATATAGCTAACTATGGCGTGGAATTAATGATATTGCTGCCCACTTGTCTGTGTATCTCAGTGATGATATCCACAGCATCACACCTGGATATAAAATTGCATGTCTTCCTTCCTTCACAGGAATACATGTTTGAAATTGTGCAGCAGTTAAAATTAAAAAGGAAAAAGACATGAGGTGCAAATGGCAAGATAGTTGAATCATTATATTGTACTATTATATTGTATTAGTATTATTATTTATATATATTAGTATTATATTTATATAATTGTATATTATATAATATATAATTATATATTTATATATATAATTAGTATTATATTGTATTAGTATATAACATTTATTAATTATTTTTCAATTTAAAAAATAAAAAAGAAGACACGAAGAAGGAGATCAGACATGAGCTTATGAAAGAAAGTCATGAAAATTTTCAGTAAATACTTCTATTTCCCCCTATATTCTTGCATATAATCCCATGCAAACATCGTATACAACTATTTTGGATAATTATGTAGAATAAATATGAAAATTATGGGAACTATATTTTTTAGTTGTTCACGCTTCTTAAACTTAAAAGAAATTCAGTTAAGTAATTAGCAAAGGAGCTCATTGTGATATGGCTTAAATATTCACATGTATTCCTCAATATGCGAGTGAAATGTATCTGTGAGTAAAAAATACATATATTTATGTATAACAAATATATAAATAGTATTGAAATACATGTAAGTTTATATTGATATATATTATACAAGTATATCATATATCCATGTATATCTTATTTTTACACCTCTAACATTTAAAGTAAAAATTGTTTGAACATAAACAAGTAAAAATAATGTATATGTAACAATATGGAGTTTATTTTTATCATTACTTAACCTCAGTGAGTTTGATATTCTGTTAAAAAATTAAGGGGTGCCTGGGCGGATCAGTGGGTTAAAGCCTCTGCCTTTGGCTCAGGTCATGATCCCAGGGTCCTGGGATCAAGCCCTGCATTGGGCTCTCTGCTCGGGAGGGAGCCTACTTCCTCCTCTCTCTCTCTCTGCCTGCCTGTCTGCCTGCTTGTGATCTCTGTCTGTCAAATAAATAAATAAAATCTTAAAAAAAAATAAGGCAGTAGATAAGTTAAAATGGCTGTAGATTTGCTTTGATAAATAACTAATATCAAACATATATTCCTTGATTTACTTCCATTTCTCATCATATTACATATCTCACTTTTTAATGATATACATGAAGCTAGTTAAATGATTTGAAGAAGTTCAAATTGGTGATACATATTAAAATTTATTAACAAATAAAAACAAAATGAAAAATTTAAATGCTATCTATTTTTATACCTTTAAAGGCTATTTTATAGGCTAATTTTGTTTGCTTTTTCTTTGCAAAAGGAAAAATGGAGATATGTGATAGCTGTCACGAACTGTGAAGAGGCTTAGATTTTTATTCTTCTTGCAAGCTAACAAGTTAACCTGTCACAATTTCATGGATGCTGGCAAAAGGCTCTTGGGTAAGAGACAAAGAACTTTATTCTTGTATCAGTAGTAGTCACCAGAGTACCTGCATTTTCTTACAGGGATAACTCAAACCTCAGTAATCACAGACTGATATGAAGAGGGCCAAAACATGCAGTGAGTTGCATTTCAGGAGAGGAGCTCTGTGCTTAGGTAACCTGAATCTTATATAATGGGCAATAGGCATGCCTTTCCCCTGCTCTGGAGACATTTTATATGTCTATGTCTATGTCTATGTTTATGTCTATGTCTATCTATAGATAGATAGATATCTTCTAAGGCTGTTTGCTACATAGAATTTCTTGAAAAGATTATCTAGAACAAAGGGCAACTGCTGCCTCACACGATATATAGAAATGCAAGTGACCCATAGAGAATTGTCCCCTAACCACTACATATTCTAGCTAGTAGGTAGGGTCAATTGTATAGTTGATTTTCTCCTTCTTAGACCTAAACTTTTGGTGAAGTAATATGTATAGATTTACTTGGGGAAAAGAGACACCTTTACAAAAATGTATTGTCTCACTCAATCCATTTTCTTAACATCCATGTGGTACATATTTTATTGGAAGAAAATAAACATTAGGACATTAGGACATAAATTAAAATCCACATAAACAAATTGGTTTCAAGTTATTATATGTTTAAGTGACAATTTGCTCACAAAGTACTTACTATTATAAAACATTTTAGGTGAGTGTCTTCAATGGAAACTTAAGGCTTAAGAAAAATGAAAAAAAATCCTTTGTTTTTCCATTTTGTATATCAAAATTAAATATTCCATGAAAACGTCTATGTGCCCCTAAGTGGAAATATTCAAAGATATAAAGGACAGATAGGTAAATATAATGAACTTGGAGGGTTGGGAAAAATCTTCCTTCCTTTTACATTTTACATACACCATTAGTATGGTATCGTTCTGACCCCAAGGTCCTAAGCTTTTCAGTGGCACAATAAGTATTCATTTCCTTCTCTAATGAAACATATTTTGTAGTCTCTAATATCCTGTGATATTAGGAGTTGGTGAGAGATATAACAATACATGAATCCTTACCAGAATACATGAAATGTTCTAATAGGAGTACCTTCTGGCTACAGGGAAATTTTTGAAATATTAACTATAAAATTATATTTAATGTTGTAAGCACTGTGATAATCTCCTTACAACATCCTGAAAAGTGGTCATCATTACCTTAGAATTCAAAAGAAAATGCTTCTACTTGATATTTGAAACCACTAGTGTTTTGAACAGATAAAGTTTCTTGTCAAGGAGGATGGGGAGTGCTTTTGGATCAGATAGTCTTTAAAACAACTCAAATCACAGATACACACAAAACTGCTAAAAATCTTCTGGTTATTATATCACATCAGAATGTGTTGAAGCTATGTTTCAAAACCAAATATAGTCATATTAAAACTGCCTATAAAATAGTCCAAAACATATCAGCTCTGCCTCTAAAAATTCATGAGGGAGTAAAAATAAAAATACTGAATATGCCATCTAAGTTGAAGATCCCTTATGATTAATTTCTCTTTCTTGCTGCAAGTTTATAAACATGCCAATAATTCCTGCACTACATTAAAAAAGTCTTTATTGTGAACTGACCATAGTGACAAGAATACAAAAGTCCACATTTTTTAAAATATGAATTTGAATTTCTCCTTAATGTGGACATAAAAGCAAGCAGTGACTAGGAGTTGCATCAATCCTTCCCAACTGTCTCAAAAAATATGTGCACTGTTACAATAAAAACAGTTCACCAGCTGTTTATGTAAAAATTATTTGACGAAAAACAAGCATGGCCATATGGCACTCTAGCTCTGCTGTGGGAGCATGAAGAATAATTTTGTAGGCTGTAGTACATAATGGTCATGCTAAGTAGGGTGTCAACTATTGCAGGCACATTACATTAATAGTTAATCTGTCCTTTTATCCTCTAAGTACTTACATTTCTTAACAGCTTGTAGTTTAGAAACAACTTAACAACTCACTGATTAAGAATTAAAATTTTGGAAATGACAAAATATTTGATGTAATGTGGACATAATATTCACTTGCTAATTAAAGGTATTATTTAAATAATACATTAACTGGGTGATAGGAATGTGGTAGGGGAGCTGGTTCTTATTTCTATCTAGAGGTTCCAAAACTATGAATATATTGAAGGCACTATACCACTGATTTAGAAGAAAAAATAATTAGAAGAAGTATTTCATTTAAGAACCAAATCAACAGGGGCGCCTGGGTGGCTCAGCGGGTTAAAGCCTCTGCCTTCGGCTCAGGTCATGATCCCAGGGTCCTGGGATTGAGCCCCACATCAGGCTCTCTGCTCAGCAGGGAGCCTGCTTCCCTTCCTCTCTCTGCCTGCCTCTCTGCCTGCCTGTGATCTCTGTCTGTCAAATAAATAAATAAAATCTTAAAAAAAAAAAAGAACCAAATCAACATATATACTCACATTCTGAGACTGTAAGAATTGTACCTCACTCAACATTATATTCTTTGCAATATCTGTAGCTGTGTCTTACACATAGTAAGCATGTAATAAATATTTGCTGAATAGAGCATTGTTGGAAAAAATGAATTATAAATGCCTCTGGCAGACCCTAGAGTCTTTAAGTTTATTTAGAATGTCTAGAATACATTGGGAAATAACCCTCATCCATTACATAGACTGCATACTTGAATGATGTTTATTAGCTTATAAAACTTCAATATTTTACTCTCACATTAATATTCCTTTTTGAGTTGTTTACATATTGGGAGCTAGAGTCAACTGAAAGACAAAACTGGATGGCCTAGCTCTCATTTAGCAAATGAGAGTACTTAATCCAAAATCCTGGAAAAGAAGGTAGAACAACCTGGAGAAGAAACCAGGTTAAAATCTAGTCATCCACATTCATAGTTTTGGTTGATACCCTGACAAAAAGATGTTCACTGACATGTGGCTCTGTTATTAATAACTTTAAAATGTCAACTGAGTGTCATGGTGACATTAATAACTGAGAAAGAAACCACAGCAGACATAGTTCTGTAAGAAAAATGTTGCAGACAGACCATCTATTTCTAAAATGCTTATTCTTTGTGGTTTTCATGGTTCATTTGATACATGAATACCTAGTTTAAATGCATGATCTATGTGGCTCCCCCCCATATCAATTCCCAAACAAAAATGTTAATCTTTAATTTCAGGGATTCAGAACTTCACATTAAAATTTTCAAACTGGTAATGATTTCCTTGTTTACAAATGGTAAACACAATTCATGTGTAGGTGGTTATGTCTCAAGGGACATTGGAAGAAGGCTACAAACTCTGCTATGGGTATATAACTCATATTGGTTCATGGAATATAACAATCAATAAGGGTGTACTATGAAAATAACTTGCAAAGTGTTCAAGGAAACAAAGTCTTTAAGTTGGTATAGAATCAAATGGTGAGAGCTCATGGCTTAATATTTGAATGATGGGACAATTAAATACTACAATCAGAGAAGTGTCAGTATTTCAATTGATGACAGTCACAATGAAGCAAATCTCACAAGATTGGAAGGGACTAAGATATAACATTATTATCCCTCTATGATATTAATATTTAAGAAAGGTTAGACTTTTTCAGTCAAATTTGTTCCACAAAATTGATCAGAAAGGCAATTTTCCAGGGGGTGCACATATTTTTTATTGATATTTACTATAACATGTGGTTAAAGTAACTGATATTTATCACTTTAAAAGATGGTTTTATAAGAAAGTCTACTGCTCATTTGTTGACTATAAGAAGTATTATTTTTAGTATGATGTTAGTTACGTATATATTTAAGTTTTCAAAGTTACACATATTTGAGAAGACAAAAATAAGAATATCGAAGGATATGCTCACCCAGAATGAGTATGGTAGTGTGAAATAATGGGTCATTATAATTAGTGAGCTAAAGTGCTAATTTATGAAATAAAAATCAGCTGGTATTAATAAATAATACTTTTCAGGGGAAGTTGATATTTCTTGATTTATGGATATATATTTTTTTAAAGTGTGTTTTTAAAATATTCATTTTATGCTATTCAGATATTAAAACAAGGCATCCTTATTTTAAAAGTAGGGAGCTGTCTAAAGTAGAGATAAAAATCACACATAATTTCCTATCAAGAGAGAGCCTCTCACTGAGTTATTTCACTTAGCATAATACTCTCTAGATTTCATTCTTTTTGATGGCTGAATAATATTCCATGGGATGGAGATATATATATATATATATATATATATATATATAAATCTTCCTTATATGTTCGTCTGTTGATAGACATCTGGGCTCTTTTCATAGTTTAGCTATTGTTGATAATGCTCTATAAACATAATGCTCTATAAACATCAGAGTACATGTATCCCTTAGAATACCATATGGTTTCACTCATATGTGGAATTTAAGAAATAAAACAGATTAACATGGGGGGAAAAGAGAGGCAAACCAGGAAACAGACTCTTAATTATAGAGAGTAAACTAAGTGTTGCTGGAAGGAGATTGTTGGGGGGAGTGGTTAAATAGGTGATGGGAATTACAGAGGTCACTTGTGATGAGCACTGGGTGATGTATGGAAGTGATGGATCCCTAAATTCTATACCTGAAACTAATATTATACTGTATGTTAACTAACTGGTATTAAAATAAAAATTTGGAGAAAGAAAAAAGTAATTACATTTTCATAAGTGGAACATGTTGAGTAAAAGGCAATATTAAAGAATTAACTATAAAACAGAGCCTATTAGATATATTTTTCCAAGTTTGTTTATAATATTTTAAACTTTTTATAGTGCTTGTTGCATGCATCTTCCCAATTTATATTTTTACTTTGTTAATTTATTTTCCATACAGAACTTTAATTTTTTGAGGTTAAATCTGTCATATTTATCATTTGTATATGTTTTCTGAATTTGGAGTCATATTATGAAGATTGTTCTTTCTCCCAAATGACCTTTAATATTCTCCCAGTGGTTTTTTTAACCCTTAGCTTTATAATAAATTTACTAGGCAAATCATAAACAGCTGGTCTACAGTTTGGATTTTGTCAGGAATTGTTTTTATTCACACAGTGAAGTTTTTGTGGTTGTTGCTTTAGTTTGTTAGCATGTGTGTTTATGCACTTATTTTGAAGTATAATGTACATAAAAACAAAAAAGTGAACTAATCATAGTTACAGCTTAGTGTATTTTCACTAAGTGAACACATCCATGTAACTGTCATCCAGATCAAGAAAAGGAACTACAGCAGAGACAGTACTGTGAAAAAAAATATTGCAGTCATGCCATCTGTTTCTAAAACTCAAAAGCCCCCAACATACCTCCTTCCAATTGCTATTCATTCTAAAACATAACTACTACCCTAAGTTTTAGAAGTTCTAAAAGATAAGTTTGTCAAGTTTTTGAACTTCATGTAAATTGAAGCAATGAAATTGACTGCTTTTCGTATGATTATTGGCCATTTGGATCTCCTCTGTTCCAAGTGCTTATTTGTGTCTTTGGTCTATTTTTGTATTGGGTCGTCTCCCTTTTTCTTACTATTTCATAGAAGTTCTCTATGTATTTTGGACATACGAACTTTGTTGGAAGGTCCTGCTGAACTTATCTTTTCCCTCTTCTTGGCTTCTTTTTTCATTCTCTTAATAGGGTATTTTAATACCAAAAGCATGTCAGTCTTAATGTACTCTAATTTGTTTTTCTCATTTTTAATTATTGCTTTTTATGTCTTGTTTGAGAAATTGTTGCCTATTCTGTGGTTATAAAGACGTTCTACCACATTTTCTTCTAAGCACTACATTGTTTTAACTTTCACAGTTAGGTACACAGTGCATCTAGGACATGTGACTTAGAAATTATGAGTTATTTTTTTCTCATAAATATTTAATTGTTCCAGGACCTGTTACAAATAGACAGCACTTTCCCTACTGCATTCAGTTGTCATAAATCAAGTGGCTGTCCATATGTGGGTCATTTTAGGTCTCTAGGTCTTTTCTGTTGGCCTATTTTACTATTATTTTGCAAATAACATATTGTCTTAATTATTTTTTAGTAATTTATTTTTAAATAATTCTTTTAATTATTTAATTATTTTTAATTTATATTTAATCATTTTCAATTTTTTGTAATCATTTTTGATATTTGGTAGTGTAAGTTACCAAGTTTTGCTCTTCTTCAAGACTGCCTTGGCTGTACTTGGCCCTTCAGGTTTCTATACACATTTAGAGTCAGCCTGTCAATTTTCATTTTATTTATTTATTTTTAAAGATTTTATTTATTTATTTGACAGATATGACAAGCAGGCAGAGAGGCAGGCAGAGAGAGAGGGGGGAAGCAGGCTCCCTGCTGAGCAGAGAGCCCGATGTGGGGCTTGATCCCAGGACCCTGGGATCATGATCTTAGCCGAAGGCAGAGGCTTTAACCCACTGAGCCACCCAGGCGTCCCTCATTTTATTTTTTTTAAAGATTTTATTTATTTATTTGACAGACAGAGATCACAAGCAGGCAGAAAGGCAGGCAGAGAGAGAGGGGAGGAAGCAGGCTTCCCACTGAGCAGAGAGCCTGATGCGGGGCTCCATCCCAGGACCCTGGGATCATGACCTGAGCTGAAGGCAGAGGCTTTAACCCACTGAGCCACCCAGGCGCCCCTCAATTTTCATTTTAAAGAAAACTGCGGAAATTTTGACTGGGAGTGCCTTGAATCTAATATTCAGTTGGAGGAGAGAACATCTTTAAATCATTCAGTTTTGCAGTCAATGAATAATTATTTAGTTCATCTTTCTTTTGTATTTAGCACTTTTTAAATTTCTCTCAGCTATATTTTGTAAGGAGATCTTGTACATATTTCTTACACTTATTTCGGGATATTTTATGTTCTTTAAAAAATATTTTATTTATTTATTTATTTTGAGAGAGAGCTTGTGTACACAAGCAGGGGGAGGGCTAGAGGCAGAGGGAGAGAAAGAATCTTAAGCAGACTCCATGCTGAGCCTAGAAGCTGACTCAGGGCTCCCCATCCCACGACCCTGAAATCATGACCTGAGATGAAATCTTGAGTAGCATGCTTAACCAAATGAGCCCCCTAGGTGTCCTTTAGGTGACTCTGTAAATGTTTTTATTAATCTCATTTTTGTTTATAAACCATAATATAAGGGTACAATTAATTTGTTCATATCAACTTGTATTCCACAACCTTGATAACATTCCTTATTAATTTTAAATATTTCGTCTATAGATCCTTTTAAAATTGTATGTAGACATGAACAGACACTTCTCCAATGAAGACATACAAATGGCTATCAGACACATGAAAAAATGTTCATCATCACTAGCCATCAGGGAGATTCAAATCAAAACCACATTGAGATACCACCTTACACCAGTTAGAATGGCCAAAATTAACAAGACAGTAAACAATATGTGTTGGAGAGGGTGTGGAGGAAGGGGAACCCTCTTACACTGTTGGTGGGAATGCAAGTTGGCGCAGCCAATTTGGAGAACAGTGTGGAGATTCCTCAAGAAATTAAAAATAGAGCTTCCCTATGACCCTGCAATTGCACTACTGGGTATTTACCCCAAAGATACAGATGTAGTGAAAAGAAGGGCCATCTGTACCCCAATGTTTATAGCAGCAATGGCCACGGTCGCCAAACTGTGGAAAGAACCAAGATGCCCTTCAACGGACGAATGGATAAGGAAGATGTGGTCCATATACACTATGGAGTATTATGCCTCCATCAGAAAGGATGAATACCCAACTTTTGTAGCAACGTGGATGGGACTGGAAGAGATTATGCTGAGTGAAATAAGTCAAGCAGAGAGAGTCAATTATCATATGGCTTCACTTATTTGTGGAGCATAAGAAATAACATGGAGGACATGGGGAGATGGAGAGGAGAAGGGAGTTGAGGGAAATTAGAGGGGGAGATGAACCATGAGAGACTATGGACTCTGAAAAACAGTCTGAGGATTTTGAAGGGGCGGGTGGTGGGAGATTGGGGGAGCCTGGTGGTGGATATTATGAAGGGCATGTATTGCATGGAGCACTGGGTGTGGTGCATAAACAATGAATTCTCTTACACTGAAAAGAAATTAAATTTAAAAAATTGTATGTAGAACTCTATATGGTTATTAATGAAAATTAATAATCATTTAATTGTGTTGAATCCTTGTGTCTTTATGTATTCATGTATAAATTCTTGCTTCTTTACAGCAGCTGGGATGGCCTTCAAAATGTTAAATATAAGTGATGACGGTGTTATTAATAGGCGTATTTTTTTGTTTCTGATTTCAGGGGAAAACTTTCAATATTTCACTATAACTAGAATGTTTGTTCTAGGAATTTAGATCCTTTTTATTCATTTCAGGAAATTTTCTTTTCTAGATTAATAGGTTTTGTCAATAATGACTATTAACTGGTGTGCCTGGGTGGTGCAGTTGGTTAAGCAGCCGACGCTTGGTTTTGGCTCAGGTTGAGATCTCAGGGTCATGAGATCAAGCCCACTGTCATCTCCGTGCTCAGTGGAGAGTCTGTTTAAGATTTTCTCTCCCTCTCCCTCTGCCCC
Organism: Enhydra lutris kenyoni; assembly: GCF_002288905.1. Lineage (NCBI taxonomy): Eukaryota > Metazoa > Chordata > Mammalia > Carnivora > Mustelidae > Enhydra > Enhydra lutris. The sequence goes on along the minus strand of NW_019154107.1, from coordinate 9,104,567 downwards.
CAGTCTTCCGCATGCTCTTTCTCTCTCTCTCTCTCTCAAATAAATAAATCTTTTTTTTAAAAGATTTTATTTATTTGTCAGAGAGAGAGGGAGAGAGAGCGAGCACAGGCAGACAGAATGGCAGACAGAGGCAGAGGGTGAAGCAGGCTCCCTGCCGATCAAAGAGCCAGATGCGGGACTCGATCCCACGACGCTGGGATCATGACCTGAGCCGAAGGCAGCTGCTTAACCAACTGAGCCACCCAGGCGTCCCTCAAATAAATAAATCTTTAAAAAATGATGTATTACATGGAGCACTGGGTGTGGTGCATAAACAACGAATTCTGGAACACTGAAAAGAAATAAAATTTTAAAATTTTAAAAAATGATTATTTACTCCTGCAAATACATTTTCTTCATTGATATATATTATTTTCTCCTTTTGGCCCTGTTCATATTTTTGAGTTAAAATATTTGATATTTTTAACATTAAAGAAATCTTGCATTCTTGGAATAAACCTCACCTGATTATGATGTATTATCATTTTTTAAGCTAGAGTTATTTATTATTTATTATTTATCTTTTTACTTATCACTGCATTTAATTTTCTGATATTTTATGATTGTTGTATTTGTGCTTATGAAAGAAATTAGCTATAATATTATTTTTCATAATGTTCTTCTTATGTTTTGGTGTTACAGTTATGCTGCTATCATAAAATGAGTTGAGATGTCCCATATTTTTCTATTCTTTGGAAATGTTTTTGTGTATTGTTGGGTTTTTCCTTCCTTAATGAAGTCATTTGGTTCTGGAATTTGCTTTGAGGGAAATTAAATTATGGATTCTATTAATTTCACTATGATTCAGATTTTCTATTTCTTTTTATGTCAATTTTAGGAAGATGCACTTTTCTAGGAATTCATCTACTTTAGTAAGTTTTCTGTAATACAGTATTTTTGATGTGTGTTGGATCTGTAGTGATATTTTTTTTCCATTGTTTTTTTAAATTCCTTTTTCATTCTAACAATGATTTTTTAAAATGCTTTCACTTTATTTTTCTTGATCTCTCTTGCTAAGAGTTTATCCATTTAATTAGTCTTTTTAGGGAATTAAATTTAGTTTGTTGGTACTTTCTTGTGTATTATAACTGGTTTATTGATTTCTTTCTTTTCTTATCTATCAGCTGCTTTTTTATATTCTTTGGGTTTATTTTTGCTTTTTTTTGCTATTTTCTTGAGATGGATGCTATTTTTTGTTAGCTCATCAATTTTCACCCTTTCCTCTTCTCTAAAACATGGCTTTTTAAACTGCAAAATTCTGTATATATTATTGATATTTTAATTTAATTAGTGATTAGTGACTATGACTTTCATTATTTTAATTCTCTGAGATTTTCTCTAAGTTATTTTGTGACTGGTATGTATAGTTACTGATTTTATTTTACTTTTTTAAAAAGATTTTATTTATTTGAGAGAGACAGAATGAGCAGGGGGAACAGCAGTCAGAGGGAGAGGCAGGCTCCCCGCTGAGCAGGGAACCTGACATGGGATTCGATCCCCAGACCCCAGGATTGTGACCTGAGCCAATGGCAGACACTTAACTGACTGAGCCACCCAGGCTCCCTAGTTAGTGGTTTTAAATGTTCCCCGTGTGCCTGAAAAAATGGATGTGATGAATTCATTGGATAAAACGTTCTCTGTATATCCTTCACATCAAATTTAAAACTCTTAAAATATTATTTTATAAATGTTTTGCCTGCTTGATCTCTCAGTTCAGGGAAGTATACTAAAATCTTTCACTATTTTTATAGATTTTTCTATGTCTTCTTGTAATTTTGTCAAATTTTGCCTGTGTATGCAGAGTACATTTTATTTGAGGTATAATGATTTAGAATAGCTTCATCTTCCCAGCAAATCAAACTTCTGATCATTCAGAAATAATCTTTATATCTAATGTTGCTTTTTTGCTTTAAAATATATCTTATATATATATTAATTATCTATATTAATCACTTATTTTGATTGGTATTTACATGGCACATTTACTTTTTCTTTGCTTTTTCAATATTATTGTATACTTTTGTTTCAGATAACTCCCTTATAAATAACATATGGTTGATTTGTGGGGGGACGGGGGTGGGCAGAGGGAGAGGGGAAGAGAGAGAATCTTAAGCAGGAGCCATGCTTAACATGGAGCCCAGTGTGGGGCTCAGTATCGCAATCCTGAGATCATGACCTGAGCCATAATCAAGAATTGGACACTTAATCAGCTGAGCCACACAGGTGCCCCAACATATGGTTGATTTTTTTATTATGTTTTGTTAGTCACCATACATTACATTATTAGGTTCTTTTTTTCAGTGTTCTAAGATTCATTATTTATGTACCACACCCAGTGATCCATGCAATACGTACCCTCCTTAATACCCACCACCTGGCTCACCCATCCCCCCACCCCCCTCCTCTCTAAAACCCTGTTTGTTTTTCTAAGTCCACAGTCTCTCATGGTTAATCTCCCCATCCAGTTTCCCCCAATTTACTTTTTCTTTCCTTATCCTAATGTCCTCCATGTTATTTCTTATGTTCCATAAGTAAGTGAAACCATATGATAATTGACTTTCTCTGCTTGACTTATTTCACTCAGCATAATTTCCTCCAGTCTGATTCATGCTGATACGAAAGTTGTGTATTCATCCTTTCTGATGGATGAGTAATATTCCATTGTATATATGGACCACATCTTTTTTTTTTAAGATTTTATTTATTTATTTATTTGACAGACAGAGATCACAAGTAGGCAGAGAGGCAGGCAGAGAGAGAGGAGGAAGCAGGCTCCCTGCTGAGCAAAGAGCCCAATGTGGGGCTCGATCCCAGGACCCTGGGATCATGACCTGAGCCGAAGGCAGAGGCTTTAACCCACTGAGCCACCCAGGCGCCCCTGGACCACGTCTTCTTTATCCATTCGTCTGTTGAAGGATATCTCAGCTCTTTCCACAGTTTGGTAACTGTGGACATTGCTGCTGTGAGCAGTTTGGTGATTGTGGACATTGTTGCTATGAACATTAGGTTATATATGGCCCTTCTTTTCACTATATCTGTATCTTTGGAGTAAATACCCAGCAGTGCAATTGCAGGGTCATAGGGTAGCTCTATTTTTAATTTTTTAGGAATCTCAACACTCTTTTCCAAAGCGGCTGCACTACCTTGCATTCCCACCAACAGTGTAAGAGGGTTCCCCTTTCTTCACATCCTCTCCAACATTTGTTGTTTCCTGTCTTGTTAAACTTTGCCATTCTAACTGGTGTAAGGTGGTATCTCAATGTGGTTTTGATTTGAATTTCCATGATGGTTAATGGTGATGAACATTTTTTCATGTGTCTGCTAGCTACTTGTATGTCTTTGTTAGTTTTTGATGTAGTGTTCCAAGATTCATTGTTTACGTATAACACCCAGTGCTCCATGCAATACATGCCTTCCTTAATACCCATCACTGGGCCAACTTCCCCCCACTCTCCTCCCTGCTAAAACCCTCAGTTTGTTTCTCAAAGTCCACAACCTCTCGTGATTCATCTCCCCCTCCGATTCCCCCCCCTTCATTTTTCCCTTCCTTTTCCTAATGTCCTCCATGTTATTTCTTATGTTCCATAAGTAAGTGAAACCATATGATAATTGACTTTCTCTGCTTGACTTATTTCACTCAGTATAATTTCCTCCAGTCCCATCCATGTTGATGTTTACTCAGCCATTGGAAATGATGATTTTTTAGATCAAGTCTGGATCTATTTTCCTTTAATTAGTGCATTCATTACATTTCTTTAACAAACTAGTGTATTGAGGTTTATAAATATTAAGTTATTATTTCCATTCATATTGTCCTACTTGTTTTATGAAACTTTTTCTCCTTCTTTACATTTTCTTGAGTTAAATATTGTTTAATTTCTTTTTCTCTTTCTATGATATTTATTGTTTAATATTCCTTATTTTTTCAATTCTCTTTTCTCTAGAAATTATAGCATGCACCCCTGAATTACCAAAGACTAGTATTTTTTGGTTTTTACCCTCTTCTTAGAAAATGTGGACAATGTAGTTTACTTGAAATACAGTTACCTCCATTTTTTATTTATGTATACATTATTTCTATGGGGTTTAATTTTTTTTTAAGATTTTTATTTATTTATTTGACAGACAGAGATCACAAGTAGGCAGAGAGCAGGCAGAGAGAGAGGAAGGGAAGCAGGCTCCTTGCTGAGCAGGGAGCCCGATGTGGGGCTCGATCCCAGGACCCTGAGATCATGACCTGAGCCGAAGGCAGAGGCTTTAACCCACTGAGCCACCCAGGTGCCCCTATGGGGTTTAATTCTTTAATGTTAAGCACTGACAGCTATTTTTTTGTTTCATGTACTCTATGTTGATTTAGATTTAATTGTATTTATGGTTTTACTTCCTTCCTGCATCTCAGACTTTACATTTAGAGTTTTTTCTTTCTTTTTTCTTATTTTTTTTAACCTTAAAAACACTTTTTGGTGTTTTCTTTATTGTGAGATAGCTGGTGATAGATTCTCATGATTTCTGTTTGTCAGTCTATGTCTTTATTTCCTGTTCATTGTTGAAAATTATTTTTGTAGAATATGTGATTCTACATCAGTGATCATTTTATTTTAATACTTTGAAGCTATAACTCCATTGGCTCCTGGCTTTCATAGTTGACATTACAAAGGCAGCTACCCTTTAAACTGTTGATCCTTTAAATGTGATTCTCCTATGAGATTTTTTAAAGATGTTATTTATTTTTTGCTTTGCTTTTCCACAGATATATTGTACATATGCCTGAATTTCTTTTATCTTTTGTAGGATTCATTGGGATTTTTGAATGTGCAGGTTGATATATTCTATTAGTTTTGGAATATTCATAGCCCTTTTTAAGTTCCATTTTCTTTCTCTCTTCTGAACTCCCATTAAATGTATTTTAAAACTTTTAAGTCTCTTAGTTTTTCTTCTGTATTTTAGTTACTTTTTTCTCTTCCTGATTCATTCTGGGTAGTTTCTTCTGATCTATCTTACAAATCACAATAGTTTCTCTTTTTTGTTGTTGTTGTTTTTTGTTTTGTTTTGTTTTGGTTTTTGGTTTTTTGGTTTTTGGTTTTTTTGCAGCTGAGTTAAATATGCCATAAAATCCACACTTTATCTTCTTAATTTTGGTCATTGTTATCTTTTAGTTCTATAATTTCTGATTGGTTCTTTTTGAAATTGTACTGTTACTTTTTATACTTTGCTATTCCTTGCTGAATATTTTAAGTTCAGCCCTTACCTTTGTGATCATGGATGACATAGCTGATTTACAGTCTCTGTGTGTCATTGTATATGGTATCTTGTATGTCTTTGTAGGACTGTCAATCATCTTGTTTCCTCATGTATTGGGTTATTTTTTATTGTGTACAGATCATTTGTTTGGATACTTATTTAGACATTTTATTGTGTTCTGCCCATGAATATGACCAGCTCATGTATTTGTGCTAACAACTTCCAGGGAGCTTCCCCCCTACTGACAAGTGTTTGGAAACATCAGCAATCTAAGATCACCATAATCCAATTTTAGAGTTTGAGATTTTTCTAGAAGATTAAATGACCTAAAACTGTGCTTTAGTCCATGCAAGGGCAGGTTTCTTTATGGTTCATAATTACTCCTAGTTTACAGGATCCCAAGAACTATCTTAAATGAGGGGTAGGTTACAAAATGATTCTACATCTTGGCAGGATCTGGAAATCATCTTTTGATCACTTAGCCTTTGAGCGTTTTACTGCCATTGTTGGCCTTTTAACCACCTGCAAAGGGTAGCATATAGCATTGCAAATACTGCTTTCACTTATGAATTTCTGCCTTCTCCAAAATATTGGCTTTCCATTTCCTCATCATGTTGTTAGCTTTCTGATTATATGTTTTTTTCTTCTCCAAATTTTTAGTTAGGTGTATTGGGATGCAGGTCCTAGATTTTGCAATCTACCATTTCAGTAAACTTTATAGGGCTTTCTTAGTCATCATCTTATAATATTGACACATTAAGTGTTGACAAAAGGTGCACATCCCATTTCTATTTGGGCTTCCTTTGCCTGTAAATTTTCCAGTTATGAAACTCTAGAAAATACGGAAATTGGTGCAGGCTTAATAAGGATTATATATTCAATAATATATAAGACAGCTCTTTGTAAGTTTCTGACAGCCATTAAATTCAGTTTGTTTTGGGGGGCGCCTGGGTGGCTCAGTGGGTTAAAGCCTCTGTCTTCGGCTCAGGTCATGATCTCAGGGTCCTGGGATCAAGCCCCGCATCGGGCTCTCTGCTCTGCGGGGAGTCTGCTTCCCTCTCTCTCTGCCTGCCTCTCTGCCTACTTGTGATCTCTCTCTATCAAATAAATAAATAAAATCTTAAAAAAAAATTCAGTTTGTTTTGGGCTGCGAAAAGATTATTTCCAGGTCCTTTTAAATGTATATTAAAATATATAACAGTATAAAAGCTAGGCAAAAATTTAAACACACTTGGTTGCTGGTGAGGTGAATGGTTATCTATGTGTGTCTCTAAGAAATCATGCTAGAAAACATTCTAGAAACAACTAAAAAAAAGTACTGAAATTCTGCACAATGCTACACTTCTTAGCTGGGCACTTAATCACTTTACTTAACAAGTTTTATTAAATATATGTCATGTGGCAAGCACCATCCTATCTACTGGGGATATAGATCATGCTGTTCCTATTCTCAGGGACACCAAATTCCCATGGTGATATCTGTCCAAAAAAGAAATACTTTTGTAACAGTGTGGTGAGTTATCTGGTAGAGACAATGACATTAAGACTTCAGAGTCCTGAGGATAAAAGGTTTGATGAACAATAGCATAGCTTTGAGAAATTGGTGTGTGTTTCCCCTCATCCCAGCTAAGAATGTGCCTATAAGCCAATTGCATGTGCAATTCCATCTTTCCTCTCCATTCTGTTTCCCAGGGGAGAATCCATCATTCCTAGGTTTTCTTCCCTACCACATGCCTCATTTTAAAATAGAATCCTTAAACGATTCAAATAAAAGCCTTGGGCAGGGGCGCCTGGGTGGCTCAGTGGGTTAAAGCCTCTGCCTTCAGCTCAGGTCATGATCTCAGGGTCCTCGGATCGAGCCCCGCATCGGGCTCTCTGCTCAGCAGGGAGCCTGCTTCCTCCTCTCTCTCTGCCTGCCTCTCTGCCTACTTGTGATCTCTGTCTGTCAAATAAATAAATAAAATCTTTAAAAAAAAAAAGCCTTGGGCAGAAATGGCATGTACAGATATGAAAAAAAAAAGAGGTGAAGGAGGTGAAAGAAATAAAATATATCTTTTTTGAAAACTCATCAAAGAAGACTGCATTAAGTAGATACAGCAATTGTTTCTTTTTTGTGTCAATCTTACAATCTTCAAATTGACTTTCAAATATACTTCTGAAATATTTCAGATTTTGTATCCTTCCATGCATTATGAAAACTTACATGCTGATCCCATTTAAAATTTATTGATAATTATAATTCTTGATATTGAGTTTGTTATTATACATAATATAATAAATCTAAATTCTCTCAAAGATGGACCTGCAAATAAAGGTAGTTTTCCAAAGTAAACTAACTCATGGTAGCACCTCTACTCAAAGGTTTATGAATTATGTTGTTAGAATAATTTTAATTAATTTAAAGAGATTAAATCCTGTATGAGTTGGATGTATTAGCAAGTCTTTGATTATTTAAATAAAAGCCAATATTTGAAGGAAAATACAGATGCAGGACAAATCTAGTTCAATTAATAAAGGGATATAAAATCAAATTATTTGTAATCTTATGCTGAAACAGAAAATAAAAGTAATAAAATAAATTTACTTAGATCAATGCTGATAATTCAGCTATCCATATATTCTTACATAGTTTTCCATTCTCCATCAAAAAGTATTACCAAATGAATCCAATTTTAAGATATACTTGTATTTGTGAATTTCATTCTGCCTTCCTCATAAAAAATGAAAATGGGCCTTTTAAAAAGTTAACTAAGAAAAAAATGTTAAAAATACAGGATCATATATTGAACGTTCAAAAACAATATGATTGAGAGTTACTTTTTTTATTTTGTGATATTTCTGTGTTTACTCATGTATCCTGAGGACTTTTGATGAAAATTTACTTTTTAAAAATTTAATTAAAGATTTTATTTATTTATTTGACAGAGAGCACAAGCAGGCAAAACAGCAAGTAGAGGGAGAGGGAGAAGCAGGCTCCCTGCTAAGCAGGGAGACTGATGGGGAGCTCTCTCCCAGGAACTTGGGATCATGACCTGAGCCAAAGGCAGATACTTAATGACTGAGCCACCCAGGTGCCCCAAAAATATACTTTTAAATGAGGAAATCTTTTCTAATATTTATGACCTGATAAAATGTTCTTATGGTTCCACTAATTATATGTTATTTATCAAACATAAATAGAATTAGGCTAAATGATTTTTCTGGTACGTATGAGGCAATCCACTTTATAGATTTAGACTTAGAATTAAGGTACACAAATCAATATATATGAGCTGGTAAATCTCCCTTTTTATAATGTTATTTCATTTACTAGACATTAAAGTGCTTTATTAGTTGGATGATGGGATTAGATATAAAGAGCAGCAGAAGGAACTGTTGATGTCTCTATTTTCAACTTATATTTTAATTTTTTCTTATAGTTATGACTTTTAGATGATTTTTGCCCCATCACTTGCTCATCTGATTATTAAATAACAACTTTAATTTAAAAGCATATATCAGTCAGAAACCAGGCAGAGAGAATTTAAGCTACAGATTTCAATAGAGGGAATTTAATATTGAGAATATTATGTCCAAAAAGCATTAGAAGAACAGATAGGGTGAACAGGGGACCATAAGGCAATCTGACTATTAGTACTGGAGGAAGCCACTGCTATACTTAGTAATAGATTGGCAAGGGTAGGAAGCAGTGTTACAAAGAAACAGGAGTAAGGACCTTCTGAAAAGAACTGGGAGGAACACTCCCGGCAGTTACAGCCACAAAGATATTGAGCCACATCAAAAAGGCAATGTAAAGCAGAGAGGTGGGAAAAATATCCTAGAATCTGTTCTCCACTCTCCACTCACCCTCACATATCCTGCTAGTAGATCCCATTGATATAATTGATCTGACAGCATCAGTCAGATGCTAATTGGTAAGAGACCATGGGCTTTGTAGTTGTGGGGCTGAGCCCCCTGAGACAGAATATACTAAGAGGAAAGTAGGAAATGTCCCTTAGAGCATACTGACCAATAAACAGATATATATATATATATTTAAGATTTTATTTATTTGTTTGACAGAGAGAGGAGAGAGATCACAAGTAGACAGAGAGACAGGCAGAGAGAGAGGGAAGCAGGCTCCCCGCTGAGCAGAGAGCCTTATGCGGGGCTCAATCCCAGGACCCTGAGATCATGACCTGAGCTGAAGGCAGAGGCTTAACCCACTGAGTCATCCAGGCGCCCCAGATCAATATATTTTTTTAAAAGATTTTATTTATTTATTTGACAGACAGAGATCAGAAGTAGGCAGAGAGGCAGGCAGAGAGAGAGGAAGGGAAGCAGGCTCCCTGCCGAGCAGAGAGCCCGACGTGGGGCTCGATCCCAGGACCCTGGCCAGGATCATGACCTGAGCCAAAGGCAGAGGCTTAAACCCACTGAGCCACCCAGGTGCCCCCAGATCAATATATATTTTTTTAAAATATTTTTTAAAGATTTTTTATTTATTTATTTGATAGAGAGATAGAGAGAGAGAGAGATCACAAGTAGGCAGAGAGGCAGGCAGAGGTGGGGTGGGGAGCAGGCTCCCTGCTGAGCAGAGAGCCCAATGCAGGGCTCGATCCCAGGACCCTGAGATCATGACCTGAGCCGAAGGCAGAGGCTTAACCCACTGAGCCACCCAGGCGCCCCCAGATCAATATATTTTTAAGAGTAGTTTAATGTTGTTCTCTTCTAGCATAGCATCACATTCTCAAATTTGTAGAAAGTTAGAAAATCATCAGACTATAGATGACAAACTTTCAATACTTACAGGGTTTGAGGTAATGGAAGATTTAAAAGTATTAAAAGGAACAATGTACCAATAAGGCATTGATAAAAGGAAATATTAACTCTGATTTAAAATGAAGGGATGGGAAATATAAAGATCCTTGCTTAACACAATAATGAATACCTTTATATTATCTATACCATCAAACGCTGAATTGACGTCTCTAATTCTGAAATCATACAAAGGTGATGTTCCTACCTTGCTTTTTGGTATTGCTGTGCTAGTCCTAGCCTATGGAATAATGTGGAAAACAGAAATGACATATAACTATTGGAAAGTAGTAAAGAAAATTAGCATTATTTTCAAAAGATGTTATTGTGTACATAAAGGGTCAGAAAATTATCTGAAAAAATTATCACAACTTAAAATGCATTTTATTGCTGAGAGCAAAAAATAAGTAAATATTATGAAAAATTCTATACATCATCAAAGTAACATAAAAATATAATGAAAAATATACCCCATCCATAACCATAACAAAAAATTAGTAGTACTTTGGTGTAACTATAAAAAATGAATGTGAACTTCATGAAATTCTATACAATCTCACATTGAGACTTAAGGACTTGAGTAAATAGGGACTCATATCAGGTTTGTGATGGTTAAATTTAAGTGTCAAATTGTCTGACCAGATTAATTATAATTTCTGGGTATGTCTATGAGAGTGTTTCTGAATGATATTTGCATTTAAATTGGTGGACTCTGTAAAGTAGTTGTCCTGTCTAATGTGTGTGGGCATCATCTAGTCAGTTGAAGGCCCGATTAAAACAAAAAGCAGAGAAAGTAGGAATTTGGCTTTTTTTAACCATCCCCCCCAACCTTGACTCACTGCATGAGTTGGGACATCTCAGCTCATCTTCTCTGGTCCTTGGACTAGAATTTATACCATCTGCTCCCTTGGTGTTCAGGCCTCAAGACTCTGAATTACACCACCATTTCCCTGAGTTTCTGCTAGTTTGCAGATGGCAGATGATGGGAGTTCTTAACCTCCATAATCATGGGAGCCAATTCCTCATAATAAATTCTCTCCTTCTTTGTATGTATTATATGTATAATATATTTATTACATATAAACTATAATAGAACTGTCAGTTAAGACAATTTTGTATTTTTAGATAAGATGATTATTGGTAGGTAGAAAGCCAATGAGTTTAGACTAATGGCAAATTCAGAAGTGCCAAAAGTAAAGCTAACACCACAAGTAGGCAGATCTTCTCAAGGAAATCCTGGGAAGACTAAGCCAAGAGTCAACAACTATCAAAGCCAGACTGAGCTGTGGGTTATTCCTCAAGATAATTATTTTAAGAAACTATTGACAACACCCGGAATTTTTGTGTTGCTCTGTCTACAGCTCATAAATAGAATAACTGGCTGTATTGAATTTTGCCCTCAGAATGAAGTCCAAGAAAATTTTCTAGATAGCAGTCTGTTCTAGGACAATGTTACTAGTAAGCGTATTGTGACTTGGCAAAGAAGCTAAACTGAAGTTGAGACAAGCCTCAAGGGATTATGAAAAGGAAAGTGTTGGACAAAAAAAGAAAAATATTAGATATTTTCATTTCCAGAATAAAACTCCTTGGTTTAGCTATTATGAAGACCTTGGGTATACCTATTTAACTGCTCAACTCATCCATACAATGGTAAATAACTGCCACAGAGTAAAATTTGTTTACTTACACAGAATCAGTGGTCAGCCTGAATTATGGAAAAGTTCTACTGGGGAAGCACAACTACCACCATTGTGGATCCCAGCATGCTATGTATCAATGACAATTAATGCATTACTTCATTTATAAATAAATCAACACATATGACAGTGCACTTGAGGAAAACACAAAGCATGAAGGAAATGGACAAAGAAAAACAGAGTAACAGAAGTAAGGGATCAAAAAATGCAAAGAAAAAAAAATAAATTAAATCTAATTCACATCCTGAGAGACAACTGAGATGAATATTGCTTCCATGACACAAGAAAACAAAGAAGATCTGAAATGTAGGGATGCCTGGGTGGCTCAGTTCATTAAGTATCTGCCTTTGACTCAGGTCATGATCCTGGGGTCCTGGGATAAAACCCCACATTGGGATTTTATCAGCTGATTTAACCTCAGCTGGGAGCCTGCCTCTCCCTCACCCTCTGCCCCTTCCCCTGTGCATGCACTTACACACACTCTCTCTCTCTTTCTCTCCCTCTCTCTTTCGCTCAAATAAATAAAACCTTTAAAGAAAATCTGAGATGTAAACTACATTCGTGGAATTATAAAATTCAATGGACTGACTAAATTACAAATGTACCTATCTTACACTTGAATTGAAGACCTAGAAATCTCTCCGAATAATTGAGACAAAGTCAAGAAAAAAGTGCGAGATATGGGGCGCCTGGGTGGCTCAGTCGGTTAAAGCCTCGCCTTCGGCTCGGGTCATGATTCCAGGGTCCTGGGATCGAGCCCCACATCAGGCTCTCTGCTCGGCAGGGAGCCTGCTTCCTCCTCTCTCTCTCTCTCTCTGCCTGCCTCTCTGCCTACTTGTGATCTCTGTCAAATTAATAAAATCTTAAAAAAAAAAAGTGCGAGATGTGATGTATAGATTCAGGAAACCCCAGAGAAAAGAAGAACTAATCAAGTTAAAAATGAATCCCTGAATTATGGAAAGGTGTAAATGCTCAGATTTAAAGGGTCCATTCACTTCCCAGCAGAGTAAATAAAATAAGACTACACTTATCAAATTTCATCTTCAACATTAAAAAAAAAAACCTACAGATTTTATACAGGAAAAGAAATCTTATTTGCAAAGAAAGGAAAAGTGTGGGAAGGTAACTTTTCATCAAAAACAAGCTGTTCCAAAAAATTAAGCAGTAACTTTAAATTTAAATTTTTATGAAAAATAAATATTTGTAATTAAAATTCTATACCCAGTCATATCATTCATCAGCCATGAATGTCAAATAAATACATTTTCAGACACTTAATTAAGGACAGAGAAATCTTATACCTATGAAAAAGTTGCCCAAGAGACATTTCAGCAAAACAAGAAAGACAACCAAGAAAGATGACAATATGGACTATAAAAAACACTGACATCAGAATATGACATAGAAAATTAAAGAAAATTAAAAATAAATTTAAGGAAAACCCATTATATGTGCATAGTATTTTTTTCCTTTTTGCAGAAAATAATAATGGTTCAAAGCCTGATCAGTTGTACTATTTAATTGTATGATAGACATTTGGATAGTTGAATGGAAAGTGATGTTTATTGCTTTTCACGCTTTAATATCAACATATAGAGAAAATCTTTAAAATTATAGAGAAATGACTGTAGATGTTACATCAAAAATGTCACATCAAGGGGCGCCTGGGTGGCTCAGTGGGTTAAAGCCTCTGCCTTCAGCTCAGGTCATGATCCCAGGGTCCTGGGATTGAGCCCCGCATCAGGTTCTCTGCTCCGCAGGGAGCCTGCTTCCTCCTCTCTCTCTCTCTCTGCCTGCCTCTCTGCCTACTTGTGATCTCTGTCTGTCAAATAAATAAATAAAATCTTTTAAAAAATGTCACATCAAAAATATATGATGAACAGAAATTGAGAATTATGGAAAAGAGGTGCAAAGGAGGAAACATGTTAATTTTAATTTCCTCTTTCAAAAACAGAAAGGGGTGTCTGACTGATTCTTGATTTCATCTCAGGTCATGATCCCAGGATCCTAAGATTGAGCCACTACTTAGGCTCTGCACTCATTGGGGAGTCTATTTCAGGATTCTCTTTCCCTCTGCCATTCCTTGCTAAAATAAATAAATCTTTACAAAATATAAAAATAAAAACAGGGTGTTATTTTTTAAAGGTGAGACAATAAGAAATGCAAATTCAAGTACCTCACTTATTAAAAAAACAAATAAATGAAACCACCAGAAGAACTAAAAAGAATACTGTGAAGACAGGAAGGAAGTAATGTAAATGTCATACATTCTCTACTTCCCCTGAGAAGAGAGAATAGAAACTGCACATTTTATATTTGGTAAATCAAACTATTTTTGAAGTAATAATGATAATTACCATAACTAAACTCAAAAAACCATTAACCATGGGTAACACTACATTGTGTTTTTGTGTGTGTGTGAGAGAGAGAGAAAGGATGACACTTTCACTTTTTAAATTTTAGTGTCTTCAGTAATATTTTCTTTAACATATGCATTTATTATCCTCACAACAAAACATAATTTGATAAGCTTTGAACTTAGATGTATCTAAAACTACCTTAATAAAATTATATACCATTCTGATGATGATGACTATGATAAAAGAGAAGTTCCCTACAGAGTCTAGAAAAGTTGTAGGGAAAGGAAGTATTATTATTTTTGTATTAACATATAATGTATTATTTGCCCCAGGGGTACAGGTCTGTGAATCATCAGGCTTACACATTTCACAGCACTCACCATAGCACATACCCTCCCCAATGTTCATAACCCAGCCACCCTATCCCTACCCTCACAATCCCCAGTAACCCTCAGTTTGTTTCCTGAGATTAAGAGTCTCTTATGGTTTGTCTTCTGCCCGATCCCATCTTGTTTCATTTTTTCCTTCCCTACCAACCACGACCCCCTGCCCTGCCTTTCTATTTTCTCATGTCAGAGAGATCATGTGATAATTGTCTTTCTCTGATTGACATATTTCGCTTAGCATAATACCCTCTAGTTACATCCACATCATTGCAAATGGCAAGATTTCAGGTTTTTTGATGGCTGCATAGTATTCCTGTGTGTGTGTGTCTGTGTGTGTGTGTGTGTGTGTGTGTGTGTGTGTGTGTGTGTAAAACTTCTTTATCCATTCATCTGTTGATGGACATCTAGGTTCTTTCCATAGTTTGGCTATTGTGGACATTCCTGCTGTAAACATTTGAGTGCATTTGCCCCTTTGGATCACTACATTTGTATCTTTAGGGTAAATACCCAGTAGTGTGATTGCTGGGTCATAGGGTAGCTCTATTTTCAACTTTCTGAGGCACCTCCATACTGTTTGCCAGAGTGGCCGCACCAGCTTCCAGTCCCACCAACAGTGTAGGAGGGATCCCCTTTCTCCACATCCTTGCCAATATCTGTCATTTCCTGACTGGTTAATTTTAGCCATTCTGACTGATTTGAGGTGGTATCTCATTGAGGTTTTTATTTGTATTTCTGTAATGCCTAGTGATGCTGAACACTTTTTCATGGGTCTGTTAGTCATTTGGATGCCTTCTTTGCAGAAATATCTGTCCATGTCTTCTGCCCATTTCATAATTGGATTATTTGTTCTTTGGATATTGAATTTGATAAGTTCTTTATAGATTTTGGATATTAACCTTTTATCTGATATGTCATTTGCAAACATCTTCTCCCCTTCTGTTGGTTGTCTTTTGGTTTTGTTGACTACTTCCTTTGTTGTGCAAAAGCTTTTGGTCTTGGTGAAGTCACAAGTAGTTCATTTTTGCCCTTGCGTCCCTTGCCTATAGCGATGTTTCTAGGAAGAAGTTGCTGTGGCTGAGGTCGAAGGTGTTTGCCTCAAGGATTTTGTTGGATTCCTGTCTCACATTGAGGTCTTTCATCCATTTTTGAGTCTATTTTTGTGTGTGGTGTAAGGAAATGGTCCAGTTTCATTTTTCTGCATGTGGCTGTCCAATTTTCCCAACACCATTTATTGAAGAGACTATCTTCATTCTTCATTCTTTCCTGCTTTGTCAAAGATTAGTTGACCATAGAGTTGAGGGTTTATTTCTGGGCTCTATATTCTGTTCCATTGATCTATGTGTCTGTTTTTGTGCCAGTACCATACTGTCTTGATGATTACAGCTGTGTAACAGAGCTTGAAGTCTGGAATTGTGATGCCACCAACATTGGTTTTCTTTTTGAACATTCCTCTGGCTATTTGGGGTCTTTTTTGGTTCCATATAAATTTTAGGATTATTTGTTCCATTTCTTTGAAAAAATGGATGGTATTTTGAAAGGGATTGCATTAAATGTGTAGATTGCTTTAAGTAGCATAGACATTTTCATAATATGTGTTCTTCCAATCCATGCATGGAATGGTTTTCCATTTCTTCATGTCTTACTCCACTGCTTTTATGAGTTCTTTATAGTTTTCTGAGTACAGATTCTTAGCCTCTTTGGTTAGGTTTATTCCTAGGTATCTTATGGCTTTGGGTGCAATTGTAAATGGGATCGACTCCTTAATTTCTTTCTTCTGTCTTGCTCTTGGTGTAAAGGAATGCAACTTATTTCTGTGCATTGATTTTATATCCTGACACTTTACTGAATTTCTGTATGAGTTGTAGCAGTTTGGTAGTGGAGTCTTTTGAGTTTTCCACATAAAGTATGATATCATCTGTAATGAGTGAGAGTCTGACTTCTTTGCCAATTCAGATGCATTTTATTTCTTTTTGTTGTCTGATTGATGAGGCTAGGACTTCTAGAACTATGTTGAATAGCAGTGGTGATAGTGGACAGCCCTGCCATGTTGCTGACCTTAGGGGAAAACCTCTTAGTTTTTCCCCATTGAGAATAATATTCACTGTTAGTTTTTCATAAATGGCTTTGATGATATTGAGGTATGTACCCTCTATCCTTACACTGTGAAGAGTTTTGATCAAGAAAGAATGCTGCACTTTGTCAAATGTTTTTTTCAGCATCTATTGAGAGTATCATATGGTTCTTGTTCTTTCTTTTATTGGTGTATGATAGCATATTGATTGATTTGCAGATGTTGAACCAACCTTGCAGTCCAGGAATAAATCCCACTTGTTCATGGTGAATAATCCTTTTAATGTACTGTTGGATCCTATTGACTAGTATTTTGGTGAGAATTTTTGCATCCATGTTCATCAGGAATATTGGTCTGTAATTCTCCTTTTTGGTGGGGTCTTTGGTTTTGGGATCAAGGTAATGCTGGCCTCATAAAATGAGTTTGGAAGTTTTCCTTCCATTTCTGTTTTTTGGAACAGTTTCAGGAGAACAGGTGTTAATTCTTCTTTAAATATTTGGTAGAATTCCACTGGAAAGATGTCTGGCCCTGGGCTCTTGTCTGTTGGAAGATTTTTGATGACTGCTTCAATCTCCTTGCTGGTTATGGGTCTGTTTAGGTTTTCTATTTCTTCCTGGTTCAGTTTTGGTAGTTTATACGTCTCTAGGAATGCATCCATTTCTTCCAGATTGTCAAATTTGCTCTTGTATAGTTCCTCATAATATGTTCTTATAATTGTTTGTATTTCTTTGGTGTTAGTTGTGATCTCTCCTCTTTCATTCATGATTTTATTTGTTTGGGTCCTTTTTCTTTTCTTTTTGGCGACTCTGGCCAGGGGGGTTTCAATCTTACTAATTCTTTCAAAGAACCAGCTCCTAGTTTCATTGATCTGTTCTACTATTCTTTTGGTTTCTATTTCATTGACTTCTGCTCTGATCTTTATTATTCCTCTTCTCCTGCTGGGTTTAGGCTTTCTTTGTTGTTCTTTCTCCAGCAACTTTAG
Source organism: Enhydra lutris kenyoni (assembly GCF_002288905.1). Taxonomy (NCBI): domain Eukaryota; kingdom Metazoa; phylum Chordata; class Mammalia; order Carnivora; family Mustelidae; genus Enhydra; species Enhydra lutris. The sequence continues at coordinate 9,086,994 of NW_019154107.1, read as the reverse complement.
GTATAGGGTTAGGTTGTGTATTTGGGACCTTTCTTGTTTCTTGAGAAAGGCATATATTGCTAGATACTTTCCTCTCAGGACCACGTTTGCTGTGTCCCACATATTTTGAACAGTAGTGTTTTCATTTTCATTTGTTTCCATGAATTTTTAAAATTCTTTAATTTTTCTGGTTGACCCATTCATTCTTTAGTAGGACACTCTTTAGCCTCCATGTATTTGAGTTCTTTCCAATTTTCCTCTTGTGGTTAAGTTTTACTTTCAAAGCATTGTGGTCTGAAAATATGCAGGGAATGATCCCAATCTTTTGGTACCGGTTGAGGCCTGGTTTGTGACCCAGAATATGATCTATTCTGGAGAATGTTCCATGTGCACTAGAGAAGAATGTGTTTTCTGTTGTTTTGGTATGGAATGTTCTAAATATATGGATGTCCATCTGGTCCAGTGTGTCATTTGAAGTCTTTATTTCCTTGATGATCTTTTGCTTACATGATTTGTCCATTTCAGTGAGGAGGTTGTTAAAATCCCCTACTATTATTGTATTTTTGTTGATGTGTTTCTTTGATTTTGTTGTTAATTGGTTTATATAATCGGCTGCTCCCATGTTAGGGGCATAGAAATTTAAAATGGTTAGATCTTCTTGTTGGACAGACCCTTTGAGTATGATATAGTGTCCTTCCTCATCTCTTATTATAGCCTTTGCTTAAAATCTAATTTATCTGATACAAGGATTGCAACCCCAGCTTTCTTTTGATGTCCATTAACATGGCAAATTGTTTTCTACCACCTCACTTAAAATCTGGAGGTGTCTTTGGGTCTAAAATGAGTTTCTTGTATACAGCATTTCAATGGGTCTTGTTTTTTTATCTATTCTGATACCCTGTGTCTTTTGATTGGGGCATTTAGCCCATTTACATTCAGGGTAACTATTGAAAGATATGAATTCCAGTCATTGTATTGCCTGTAAGGTGACTGTTACTGTATATTGTCTCTGTTCCTTTCTGGTCTGTTACTTTTAAGCTCTTTGTTTAGAGGACCCCTTTCAATATTTCCTGTAGGGCTGGTTTGGTATTTGCAAATTCTTTCAGTTTTTGTTTGTCCTGGAAAATATTTTTTAAGATTTTAAATAAAAAAGATATTTTTATTTATTTGACACAGGGAGAGAGAGAGATTACAAGTAGAGAGAGAGGGGGAAGCAGGCTTCCCGCTGTGCAGAGAGCCCAATGCAGGGCTGGATCCCAGGACCCTGAGATCATGATCTGAACCGAAGGCAGAGTCTTAACCCACTGAGCCATGCAGGTGCCCCAGTCCTGGAAGCTTTTTATGTCTCCATCTATTTTCAATGACAGCCTAGCTGGATATAGTATTCTTGGCTGCATATTTTTCTCATTTAGTGCTCTGAATATATCATGCCAGTCCTTTCTAGCCTGCCAGGTCTCTGCGGATAGATCTGCTGCCAATCTAATATTTCTACCATTAGACATTATTGACCTCTTGTCCTGAGCTGCTTTCAGGATTTTCTCTTTGTCACTGAGACTTGTAAGTTTTACTATTAGATGACGGAGTGTGGACCTATTTTTATTGATTTTGAGGGGGGGTTCTCTGTGCATCCTGGATTTTGATACTTGTTCTCTTCACCAGATTAGGGAAATTCTCTGGTATAATTTACTCCAATATACCTTCTGTACCCCTCTCTCTTTTTTCTTCTTCTGGGATTCCAATTATTCTAATACTGTTTCATTTTATGGTATCACTTATCTCTCAAATTCTCTGCTCGAGGTGCAGTAGTTTTTTGTCTCTCTTTTCTCAGCTTCTTTATTCTCTATCATTTGGTCTTCTATATCACTAATTCTCTCTTCTGCCTCATTTATCCTAGCAATAAGAGACTCCATTATATATTGCACTTCATTAATGGCTTTTTTTTAATTTCATCTTGGTTAGGTTTTAGTTCTTTTATTTCTCCAGAAAGGGATTTTATTCATCCAGAAAAGGATTCTCTAGTATCTTCTATGTTTTTTTTTTTTTTTAAGCCCAGCTAGCATCTTTATAATCGTCATTCTGAACTCTAGGTCTAACATCTTACTAATGTCTGTATTGATTAGGTCCCTAACCATTGGTATTGCCTCTTATTCTTTTTTTTCTGGTGAGTTTTTCTGCCTTTCCATTTTATCCAGGTAAGAATAGATAAATGAGAGAAAAAAAATACTAAAATGGTAGCAACGACCCCAGGAAAATATATACTAACTAAATCAGAAGAGATCTGAAACTGGGGGGAGAAGAAAGAGGGGGGAAAATTATATATATACATACATATATATGTATGTGTGTGTATATATATATATATATATACACATATATATGTGTGTATATATATATATAATATATAAAATATTTTATATATAAATATATAAATATGAGTGTAATATAAATATAAATGTTCCATATGTGTGTGTGTGTGTGTGTGTGTGTGTGTGTGTAGACTGGTGAATAGAACAGAGCCCCGCACTTGATTTTGGTGTATTTTGGTCTGTTAGAAGAAGCTTACCTCCTAAAACTTTAAAGAAAGAAAATCTTATATTTATACAAAAATAAGGGTAAACATGATGAAGGGATGGAATATGACCATAAAGATGAAAATTTAAAAAGATTCTAAAAAAGGAATTGATAAGGTAAGAAGTTGGTTGAACAAAGAAAAAAAAAGAGTGAATAATGTGATCAGGCTGCAGACTAGAGGAAAGCCATGCACTAGATTTAGGGTATATTTTGATCTATTAGAAGAAATTGTATCCCAAAATTTTAAAGAATAAAAAAACCTATAAGTATATTAAAAATAAGGTTAAATACAATGAAGGGATAAAATATGACTATAACAATGAAAATTTTAAAAAAGAGTTTTAAAGAAGTATTGATAAGATAAAATAGTTAAAAAACGTTAAAATAGGAAAGAGGAAATTTTTAAAAAATAGAATAAGAAAAAAATAAAATTTAAAATATTTAACTTTGAAAGACTAAAGGAACATGGGAAAAAAGCCATGAACTCTTGTGTTGCTTTCCCCTAGCTCTGGAGTTCCACAGTCCTCATTGATTAGTGAACTTGGTCTTGACTAGATGTTCTTGCTGATCCTCTGGGGGAGGGACCTGTTGCGGTGATTCTCAAATGTCTTTGCCTGAGGCAGAATTACACCACCTTGCCAGGGGCTGGGCTAAGTAATCTGCTTGGTTTTGTTCTCAGGAGGTTTTGTTACCTGAACCCTTTCCATATAGCTTTGGAGGGCGGGAATGAAGATGGCGACCTCCCAATCTCTGGCTCCGTAGGAGCTGAGAGAGCTCAGGGCCCCACTCCTCAATGCACTTTCAGAGAAAAGCAGTCAATCCTTCCCATCTCCCTGGTCTCCAGCCACACTCCTAGCTCACCCAGCCTGTGACTGAGTGTTTCTATCTTTGGCACACAGCCTCCACTGGAGTCTCCAAACCTAGCAGATTCCTGCAGCACCCTCCCATGCTGCTCCACCTGGGGAAGGAAGGTGAGTCTCCCAGATCTACTGCTTGTTGGGTCCCTGCTCAAAGAGCAGGGTCCCAACTGTGCCTCAGAACATGGTTTAAGGTAAGCCCAAGCCCACACCTCAGCTCCACCTCTGCATCCGGCTTCCCTGCTTAAATACCTGGGAGCTCTGCCACACTCAGATACCCCTGGTCTTTCTGTGACCCCATGGGTCCTGAGACCACACTGTCCCAGCAAGGGCTCCAGCCCCCACTTAGCCTCTGGATCAATGTCTGTCAGTGGAGCAGATTTCTAAAAATTCCAATTTTGTGCTCCTTTACTCTACCACTCACTGGCCCCACCCCCCACAGTCTATCTTCTTGTGTATTGCCTTGGATTCACTTCTCCACACGTCCTACCTTCCGGAAAGTGGTCACTTTTCTGTTCCTAGAATTGCTGCTCTTCTTCTGTTCTATCTCCTGTTGAGTTTGTAGGTGTTCAAAATGGTTTGATAACTATCTAGCTGAACTCCTGGATCCTGATGATATTTAGGTCTCCTACTCTTCTGCCATCTTGCTCCTCCCTTTATTTAATGTCTTAGCTACAGTGCCTTGTTGGAATTCACCCGGAGTCTTGGCAAGCAAAATCATACAGCAAACCTTTGGTGGCTGAGACATACCATATTTATTTGATTAGAAATGGAGATTCTATAGAGGAGCAAGATAAACTTGTTTCTTCAGAAATCAAGCAAACAAGACGAAGGTAGAGTGCATGCTGAGAGAACAAAACCTTCAAACTAGAATTCTGTACCCCAGGAAATTAGCCTACCACACTGTCTCCCTCCAACCATGGAGAACCTTCTTCCAATCCTCAGATTGATTTCCTGGGTATTCCATGTGATCTGACCTCAATGCAGTAGGGGTTCCAGGGAGGAGAAAAGCCCAGGATCGCCCTATTACTTCCCCACCATCTTAACTCAGAAAGGAAGTGTTATTAAGTAAAAATTGTCAGGCTACCTAGAAAAGTAATAAATAGCTATTTTTTATGAAATATATATGAACATTTCTATTTTTTTATATGAGGAAAAGTTTTTTATACATGAACACAATGGTAGGCGACAGAATGGTATATATTGTTAATGTGATTATTTTTTAAATGTCATAAAAAAGAGCAAATATAAACATAAAATATATTTTTGAAATATATTTTTGTCAAAATTAGTAAAGGATGCTCTCATTATCAAAGAGTACTTATAAAGCAACAGAAACTTACTTTCATATAAATAACTGGAGCACAAACTGACAAAAGAATATGGATGACCAGTAAATATATGAAAAAATATCCAATCTCAGTAATGATGACATATTTTTTAAATGCCACTTAAGATTGGCAAAATTTAAAGTTATAAATACATTTTTGACAGTGAAAATTCTTTTCACCTTTTATGGGGAGATATATATATATACAAAAATTATGTATATATGCATAACTTTAAATCCACTTACAATAAATAGTGTATATAATGTGTGTATGTGTGTGTGTGTGTGTGTGTGTGTGTGTGTGTATAGGCATAACCTTTCTGAAAAATCCACTTACAATGCATATCTTAAGAGCCTTAATAAGGGCATTTCTCATTGGTCTTGTGAAATAGAAAGAAATGCAGTCAAAGACATGCACAAAATGGCCATTATACTATTACGTTAAATATTTATAATACCAAAACAATGGATGTAGCTTCTCCAGAAAATGAAAATGTTTTAAATAAATTAAGAAAAATTAATTTTCTTATGTAAATGGAACCTGAAGGAGGAATTAATTTGCCTAAATTTCACATGGTTAGGTGTCAGCCCAGTGCCTTGGGGGTAAAGAAAAAAAGGAAATCAGTTAAGATCCAAAGCATTATCAAGCAATACATTGCCACATTTGCTACTGGATCAACTAAGCCACAAAGAGACAGATCAGATAGCTTTGAAGTCATGTTCATTTAGCATATGAAACTTCTCTTAAAGGGTAGCCAGTCCTGGGAGTAATCCACAGAATAAAGAAAAGGGCAGTACTTACATGACCTGCTCTCTTCAGTTTCTTATTTCCTGTAGGCCAAAGTTGACCTCAAGGTACCTAATCTTCTGCTAATTTGGTGACCACTCTGGAAGCCAGAGTCTGCTCTTCATAATGTACTGTTTCATCCAAGTTCATAAAAGGGAGGCATGACCTGAAATAGCTTGCCTACCACCCAAGAAAGTAAAAGAAGGGGATAGTCAAGGAAATATGAAAAGACACACAAGGGTGGAGTCCCAGTAAAATCTAAAAGAGTAATTATCATGGGACCCTTATAATCAAGTTTTCTGAAAACAGAAGTAATACAAAAATATTCATGGAATAATGTCTAATTTTAGAAAAGCAGAAAGAAATGGCTATATGTCTGGTGGAAACCCAAGATGAGATAGCTATATGAATATATAGAAAGACTGGTGGATAGATCAACAATCTAGAAATGAATTTACTACCAGTAAGTTGCTCTCTGTGTGTTAATTTTTCCAAATAGTGCCTGCAATGTTCAAAAATTTTACTATGACTTTGTATTAGTTTTATAATTAGAATGAAAAAATATATAAAAAGAAGTAACTAAAGTTGTTACAATAGGATCTGGTTTTACTCAATATTTTTACTCAATTTTAATAAATTATTTTTCAGTATACATACTGAATTTCAGGAAACTTTGGACACCAGAATAAAGACTCCATGGGGATGCATACAATATAGAGTTTAAAAAGCCAGTTGATGTGACAGATGTTCCCTTTCCATCATGTCAGATGAAAGTTACATTAAACCTTTAGGAAGTATTTTTTGAATAAAGCTCACTAAAAAAATCATCCTTGTTGATTTAGCATATTCACTGACAAAATAAGAAATTATTTTCATTTGTGGTCTGAAGAACTTTTAAAAACACAGAATAAGATCATTTGTCAGTTGTGGTTATGCCTATATTAAAATAAACCCTGGTTCTTTGTATTTAAGTTATGTAAAGAGACTGGAGAAAATTCAAGAGCATTGAATGAAGGGATATCATGACATAATTTTCTTCCAGATGATGAGTGGAAAAGGAGACTAAACATTTTAGCCTTTTTGTAGCTTAACCAAATGTATATTCTTCCATCTTTTATTCCGAGCAGATCTACATAAAACTAAGCTTTTAAAACAAAACAGAAGCTAGACTTTTGCTAGATGCTTTGGAATTAAGAATAATTTTCAAATGTCAGGAAAATCTTCTAAAGTCTAGTTACAGGAGTTTGTTTTTTTGTGTTTTCCTTTCTATTTGTTTGATTTGTTTTCTGAAATTGTTGCCAGCTCAGCATAAGCCATAGGCAATGCTTTTGAAATATGAGAAAAATAAATAGGTAACAATAAGAGGGATCAAAATAATAATAGCACATGTTTAAAGAACAATTTATAGTACTTCCCAGTGCTTTATACACATTAGTGATTCATATAACATTGAGAAAACTCTATGAAGTGAATAATATTATTGTTATTCCCATTGTACAGAAGAAAAAACTGAGGCAGAGGGGTCAAACAGCTAGTGAATGGCAGATCCAGGATTTGAACTGAAGGCTGGTTCCAAAGGCTGCTCTATTAGCCATTACAGCACATATTACCTTTCATTGTCATTTAGGCAGTTGCTGGAATATCAGAATTATACATTACATGGAAATTGTTCTGCCATGAAAAATCTCTCTGACTTTTCTCTGGTACTGATGCCTAATTATAGCTGACTTTGGAGCTGAGATGTCACACCTACTTTATAGTCTTTCTTTCTGTGAAGTACTGCCCAAACCATGAATAAGAAGTAGTTATACTGATTTGCCTCATTACTCTTTGATTTCTTAGTACATTTCCCAGAGGTAATGCTACTAAATATTATAACCTTTAGTCTTTTAATTGTATCATTCCAAGATTTAAAGCCAGAACATACGACATCACTATAGGCAAATTTAGCAAAAGCACATTTACAGTTTACACAGATATTGAATTTTCAGTTTACTATTCATTTCATAGAAAGAAAACATAAAATTTATCATTTGTTTTTCTTAAAGTCATTCATTGTACACCAATAACATGCAAACATCTAAGAAAATGTCACTTTTGCTTATGCAATAAATACAATGTTAAGTTCATAATTATAAATTATTAAATTGGTTAATTAGTGGTAATTTCAGAAACTGACGTTTGGTAATTTAAATTTTAATACAGAGAAAAAGAAAAAATAAAGTTGGGATGAAGTAATAAAGTAGAACAATACTTCTAGAGACTGGCATAACCTCACATCTTCAATATAATCTAAGTGGACTACTGAAAAAAATGGGAAAATTAGGTAAGATCAAATAAAACTGGTAACAAGTAAGATCTTCTTTGTTTAAAAAATGAGTTATTGGAAGCACATTCTACTGTTTAATCAGAAGGGAGTCAACTTAGAAATATGTGACCTGGACAAGCTCTTTGGATATATATATATGGATAATCATATATCCACAAATGTTGAGGGAAAATGGGACTAATAGTACATTTTGCTCTAACAGGGACAGAAAGTCCTTGTGACTGCTTATTCAGGTTTCTAAGTTTTAAAACAAAATGAAGTACATGTAGACAAAAGTAATCCAGGAAGTATCCCAAAAGACCTCAAGCAAATCAATGAATAGTGTTTGTATTTCTAAAATTAAGATTAATAATGGTAACATTGGAAAAAGCAAATGTTGGATTTATCAGTTGAAAGGTGAATTTCTTGAAGAATCAAACTTGACAGTTTGATACACTTGAATGGGAACACAAAAACCACAGAGATTTCATTCCTTTATTTTATATATAGAATATTGAATATTGAACATTCATTATTATGGTAATACTTCAATATACAAAATAGCACAATCTATTGATTATTGCCTTATTGCTGGGATTTAAGATTTTGTGAAATTTTCTTTTATCCTACTAGTATAAATATCTTTGAACCTGAATCTTTCTTCATGTCTCTATTTCCTTAGAATACAGTCCAAGAGATTTATTAAGATACTTAATGTAAATGATGTAAAAGTAATGTACAGTGGCCAGTTCAAGGAATAAGTTGTGACTTAGTTATCATTTTTTGAGCAACACAACTTAATCATGAAAAAAAAATTATCTGGTATTTCTGATTGTCTCTCCAGATGAGTGATTCAGCTTGGAAACCCTTACATGGTTAAGTTTGAAATTTCCATTTGAAAATCTTCACAAATTTTTTATATTTTTGTATTTTTTATTAACATATAATGTATTATTAGCCCCAGGGGTGCAGGTCTGTGAATTGCCAGGTTTACACACTTCATAGCACATAGCACATACTTTCCCCAATGTCTATAACCCCACCACCCTCTCCCTACTCCCCTCCCCCTGGCAACCCTCAGTTTGTTTTGTGAGATTAAGAGTCTCTTATGGTTACAAATATTTTTCTATGACACTAGCACTAACTACACTGACTCAAAAATTTCTTTTTTAAGAAAAATATGTTTTCTAAAGGTTTTTTATTACATTTTTTATAGAAGGTGTCTGTCACCTGTCAGACAATGTGATTAAAAGGAGGAGAAATTGCCTATTTGTTTGATATAGAGTATAGCATATTCTAAGCTAAATACATGTTTGTTACCAAATTCGTGTGCTATAAACTGCTAGTCTTAAAAATAAAATTATACTTTATTTATATTTCATCCTATTTTTATTAAATTTAGAATGCAAATGAGACCTGGTTATGCTTCAATATGTATGCCTTGAAATTAAGTTGTCAGTCCTAAAAGTAGTGACATTGTGCACTGTTTATGAAAAACATGACACACTGGTTAAGAAACAAAGCTAAGCAACAAGAGTAAAAAGAACTCTCGGAAGCCCATCTCACTTACTGAGAATAAAATCCAAAGCTCTTATCCAGGCCTAAAACATTGTACCTGACTGCAGGATCTGGCTCTGAAACTTTTCTCCATCTCCCATCACTCTAGCCTGCTCTCCCTCTTCTCAGGGACCCTGCTTTTCCCTCAGTGCCTCCATCACTTGTTCTTCTTGTTAGGGAACTTCTACCAGATAATCACAGGGCACTGTCTTAATTTTTTCAGAGCTTCGTAAAAGACCTTACCTGACTACAGTCTTCATTCTCTCACCCCTCACCTGCCTTTTTTTCTTTTTTACAGCCTTTACCTATACTACCTGTCATCATAAATGCATATACTTCTTTATTATCCTTCTTCTCAGTGAAGTCAAAGCTTCATTAAGACAGAGATCTTTTTTTGTGAACCACTGCACTCCCATCACCTGGAACATTGTTTTCATGTAGTGGGTTTGCAATGTGTATCAAAAGAATAATATAATGCATCCACTCTTGGGCTCCAAAAGTGATACAGCAGAATCTTCATATTCTCCCTGTGAAGTCAGCTAATACTCAAAGTTTAACTATGATCAGGAAAAAGAAATCAGTAAGATACTGCATAGATTAATGTATGTAATCAAGTGGTAAAATTTTTGAAACTAAATTGCATATATTTAATGTAATAATATAATTGATGATATTTTTATATGTTGGAAAACATATGATCAGATTATTTATTAAATTTTAACAAATTATTTTCCTGGTAATTATCCACTACTTTTCATACCACTCCCACTCTGTCCCCCAACCTACCCCACTCAAATTCCTAAGTTCATAGCTTCAGGGGAGGAATGAGAAAGAAAAGAGGCTTCATGTTTCTTCTGGATAGAGACACATAGAATCTAAAGTCCTTAGGTAGAGAACATGTTGACCTTGATGAAAATGGGGAAAAACTCGTAAGAATGAGAAACATTTCTTCATTTTTAAAACTGTTTCTACCCAGAATATATTACAAGTTTTGGTCGTGGGGAGAAAATAGAGTGGTAGAGAATGACCAGTACTGGTCTGCTGTTGACATATCAGGTATATATGTTGGTTATAAAAAACCTGTATGAGCTATTCTGAAGATAACCTCTTATGTAAGAGTCTAAATATTGGAGTGTCCCAGAGAAGGAGGCCAACCCTTGGGAAAGAAAGAACCAAGGGGAAAAAAAAATGGCTATACAATGGATGCAGACACCCTGGTTCTTCAATGACCTTACCAAGAAGAAGTGTCTGTTTTCATTCCCTTGCACCTTTAAGTCTCCAGGAAATTTGACCAAATCTCTTAAGAAAAAGGATAAAACCCCACCTCACTGAGAACAAGTTTCCACTACTCCAGTAGAATGGCGATCTTCGATAAAAACAAAGTGGATATGAGAAAATAAAAAGAATTGTGTTTTTTTTGCACAACTAAGCTTTATACACCGGCTACCCGTGCTATATATACGCAGTGACAGATTTTCTGAGATAATAAAGCTTAAGTTTCAGGGTCTCTCTCTTGCACAAGTCCCTAAGTCTGTAGGAGTGCTTGGAGTTGTAGTACATTCTAGGAACTAGTTTGCACAAAAATTACTTTTCTATAAACATTTCTACAAAATTGTCTAAAGAGACTTCAAGAGAAATGAATCTGAATTATTAAACCTCCAGAAATTCCTTGTGATTTCTCTTTCCATTAAAAAAATATATACACTCTTGTCTCTTATTTCTTTTGCTCATTTGTTTTGTTTCTTGAATTCCATGTATGAGTGAAATCATATGGTATTTTTCTTTCTCTGAGTGACTTATTTCACTTAGCATAATAGTCTGTTGCTCCACCCATGTCATTACAAATGGCAAGATTTCATTCCTTTTTATGGCTGAAAAATACAGACTTTTAGCTATTGAGAACAAACATGGTTACGGGGGGGTGGGGGGGGAAATGAATTAAGTCGATGATGAGGATTAAGGAGTGCACTTGTGATGAGCATTGGGTGTTGTATGGAAAGGCTGAATCACTATATTTTACACCTGAAGCTAATATTACATTGTATATTAACTAATTGGAATTTAAATATTAAATATATATATATATATTTTTGAACTTGATTATATAATTTTGTATTATTTTTCTTAATAAAGCCAATGTATTATATAGACTTTAGGCTCCACTTAATTTGTACTGACATTTGTATGTGTTTGTATATACATATAACTTTTAAAAAAAATTTTTACATTAGTCACCATACAATACATCATTAGTTTTTGATGTAGTGTTCCATGATTCATTGTTTGCATATAACACCCAGTGCTTATTGCAATACGTGGCCTTCTTAATACCCATCACCAGGCTAACACATCCCCATACCCTCCTCCCCTCTCAAACTCTCAGTTTGTTTCCCGGAGTCCATAGTCCCTCACAGTTCATCTCCTCCTCTGATTCCCCCCCGCCCTTCATTTTTCCCTTTCTTCTCTTAATGCCCTGTATGCTATTTCTTATGTTCCATAAGTAAGTTAAACCATATGATAATTGTCTTTCTCTGCTTGACTTATTTCACTTAACATAATCTCCTCCAGTTCCATCCATGCTGATGCAGATGGTGGGTATTCATCCTTTCTGATGGCTGAGTAACACTCCATTGTATATGTGGACCACATCTTCTTTATCCATTTTCTGTTGAAGGGCATCTCGGCTCCTTCCTCAGTTTGGTGATTGTGGACATTGCTGCTATGAACACTGGGGTGAACACTGGGGTGCCCCTACGTATAACTTTAAAAAGATAGAACACTAGGCTGATAAGTGCATTGACCTTTGGGAATAGTGACAGCAGACCAAATAGGGAAAGGTTTTTCAAGTTTTTGCTCTGTCATGTTTTGTATTTCTTTTTTTCATTCTCTAACAAAAAGAAACAAAATTTTCATTTCTTCAGTGTAACTTGCATCCTGTTAAAAACCGCCTGCCCCTCACCTCCCTCCAAAAAACAAAATTGAAACCAAATTGGGACACCTGGGTGGCTCAGTTGGTTTAGTGTCCCACTCTTGATTTCAGCTCTTGTCATGATCTCAGGGCTGTGAGATACAACACCAAGTGGGCTCCGCAGTCAGTGTGGAGTCACTTTGTCCTTCAAAAGTACCCCTCTGCACCTCCCCACCCACTCTCCACCCCGAAGGCATGCATGTGCTCTATCAAATAAATAAAATCTGTAAAAACAATGAAACCAAGTGTTTGGATTTCCCAGTAAAAGAGAAAAAATGCCACATCTTTCTTGTTTCCTTCAGAACCAGATTTCTATGAAGGTTATTATCATTAGTTGTGTTTTTAGGTTTTATTGAAGTATAATTTACATATCATAAAATTCACAGGTTGTGTCAATTCAGTAATGTTTGTAGTGAATTTATGAATGTATGCAACCAACACCATAATCCAGAAACATTCTCATCACCCTCCAAAATTTCTTTGAGTATATGTGCAGTCTACAAAATTTTTTTAAAATCTGCTTTTACTTAAAAACACTTGTCTTACTTGTCCACCTCTTAATGCTAGCCTTACCTCTCTCCTTTTGACTTCTCTTGCATCAGTCATTGAACCTTTCCTTGTCATGGTCACTAATAACTTCATGGTTCTTAAAATTAATGGATGTTTCTTCACTTTTAACTTACTTGATTTTTCAGCTGTCCTTGCACTGTTGGGAATTCCTTGCTTTATGAAACACTCTTGACACTCTTGTTGCAGGAAGTCTACCCAGTATCTGTTTTTCCCTTTCCTTTCTTCTTACTAATAGAAACTCTGTATGTTACATGTGACCATAGGATCAGCTAAAATATATCAATTATCAAGCACATACATTGGGGGAGGTGATGAGATGTAAGAAGTTGGCTGTGCAGTTCTTGGAAAGATTTTGCTTTCTCTATATAGATGTTTCTTTTTCTTCTTGCTTCCCTTGCTTTGCCCTTCCTGCCTGCAACACAATTGCTTATTAAAGTTTCATAGAGCATCTCTCCACCATGATATACAGGGCAAGGCATAAAGTTAGGTAGGAGTCACCTGGGATATTAAGGCCATCTTGTAACCTTTATAATGTCCATGAACTGCCCATTTTTGGACTTGTAAGTAAGAGGAAACAAACTTGCATTGTGTTTAAGCCCCTGATAGTTTAGGTTTCCCTTACCAACATCTAATTGCAATCAATAACTAAAATAACTCAGATAGCTTCTCTTATTTTGAGGCTATGGGTAATAGTGCCATCTGTAAAAGCCTTTGTAGAGAAGATGGTTAATTCATCTCTGAGAATATCCTGTGATATGACGTTTACTTCTGTTTCAGACAAGGTATGTTCAGTGTTTTCTTGCCCAAATCTAGTAGTTAAATGTATGAGAGAGCGTTAATTCCAAGGACTACAGTTCCTTGCATAAGGACAAACTGGTGTGTTATGTCAGTAAACAGATTTGTTTAGAAAATCAAAGGTACCATTTGCACATTATGGTTATGGCCTTGGGGGAAAAATATTCTTTGGCTATGCAAGATCCTGGGATGAAGTTATTTTTAGAGATAAAACTTTCCTTCCTTCCTTCCTTCCTTCCTTCCTTCCTTCCTTCCTTCCTTCTTTCCTTCCTTCTATCCTTCCTCCCTTCCTTCCTTCCTTTCTCACTCCTTCTTTCCTTCCCAACAGTCCCATTTCTCTGTCTCTTTCTGGGAATCATTAATAACTCCAAAAGAACATAATATGGGATGACTGAAAGAGAAGAGCAACCTCATTTTTCTCCCTTCATAATATAGACTCTTCATTGTTTTAAATTCAGTGAAGTAATATATTTTGACTATTATAAAAATATCAGAAACAAAAGACTAAAGAGAGTAACTGTTGTAAGAAAAGTTTCAAAATATGGTTTTCTTGCTTATAGTACTAGGACACCAGTGATGTTTAAAGTTGTGGTTGGCAGTCAGAATTGAAACAAATGCATGAAGGGCAACTTAGGGACAAGAAAAACTTATATTTTGTATATCATTTTTCCCAGAGATGCTATTTCTGTAAATTTATTCTAAAATAACAATTTCACTGAAGCCTATTTGGAGGGGAAACTTGTATTAAAATTAAGATCTTGCTTAGCTACCATTCTTGGGCACCAACTGGACAGTGAATCAAGGGGAGAGGGTAATAACACTTGCTTTTCATAGATTTAGCAGATATTTTCTTTCTACAATTAAAGGTTTGTATAATGGTTAAAACCCTTAGTTATAGTTTATATTTTTCTTGGTATCTACCACAAATTGGCTTGTTTATGACCTAGTTTAATAGTCAAGAGCAGGAACAGATTTCTTCCTATATGAAGTATAGTCATTATTAGAATGGCTTCTAATATTCCTAGGGAATTTTTTAAAATGCAAAATCTAATACATCTAAAATCTCATTTTTATTAATTATATGAAAAAAACAGCTACCCATAATTAGGCCAGAAGTATTTGAAATGAAATTATGATTTTTTATTTATCATAAATTCACTCAAAGAAATAATTTTATGAGGGGATGCAAGATTTCCTTAAAATAAGTTTCTATCAATCTTATAAATATTTTTATGTATTTTTGAAAGAATCACTTTTGTGAATGATACTTCTGAAAGTAATTAAGTTTATTATCTTCGGTATTTTGCCAAGAAGCCAAAAAAGAAATTTGGGATCACAGCATGACCTGGGATGTCTTTTGCCTTGTGTGTAATGAATGTATGGACGTTTATTGCAAAAGGCCATTATTCATAAACAGCAACTGACCTTCTTCCTCATGATCTTCTGAAGTTCTTCAGGGAAGTTCTCTCAGCCCCAAAAACAGAGGATGCAGCCTTGCCAAAGGCTGTAAGACTCAGCAGGTTTCCTAACATCTGAACACTGTAACTCTCCAAGAATTTCAATTCTTCTGCATTATCCTCTTCTTTTTTCAAACATCTTCTTAAGGTCTTTAAATAAGGATAATGCCTCAGGGTGAACTCCCACAAACACAGCACCTCACTCATTGTAACTAATCTAGGAGATCAAAGTCCCCCAGAACTTTCTAAACATGGGAGGCCCTCCTCAGCCACTTCAGGTAAGTTTTTTAGGACCCCAAACAAATTCAATACTCTTTCTGACATGTTTCTTATTTGTATCAGTAAAAGAGATCTATCTCACTTTTTGGACCGGCTTCCACTTGATTCACTCCCCTCATTCTATACTTAAGAGGTGATTTTACATTTCATTTTTTTACAGATTAAATATCCTCTTATAGTTATCTTTTCTAAAAATAGTTTTAGCTTGGGTATCTGGGTGGCTCAGTCAGTTAAATATCCCACTCTTGGTTTTAGTTCAAGTCATGATCTCATGGCTCATGATCTCATGGGTCATGGGAATGAGCCCCACGCCTTGGGCTCCGCGCTCACAGAGAGGCTCCTCCACCCATGCATGCATGCTCTCTGTCTCTAAAATAAATAAATAAAAGGTAAAAAAAAATAGTTCTAGCTTATTCTTTTGACCATGATGCTATAACCAGTAAAAGGAGCTCCAAACTGACGAAACATCAACAAGTGAATGTTCTCATTTAATTGTCTCATAACTAGTAAATCTAATCTGTTATTGGGCACACTGAAGCCAAATGTTCTATGTAGAGCAAATGTTAACCTATTTTCTCATTCCAGCTCTTACTGCAGTTCCCTAGTTAACAATAGTTGGGAAGGGTTATGCCTATTTTTGACCATCATGTACCTTAGGTTTATAAACATTTTCTTCATTAAAAAATCATAAGAAAAAGTTATTTATAAAATTAAAAAATCTAAATCAAGTGAATCACATGTATATCCTGGGCTATTTTGATGAAGGCATGGTGGGATTTCAGAGTATCTTGAGCTCTTGGAGAAGGGCAGTGGCTAGAAGTATGTAGAATTTCACTATTTAAAGTGATAGCATTGTTAATCATGAAACATCTAAAACTCCAGAAGGAGATAAAAATATGAATGGTTACTCCATGAAAGATAAGAAATCTTCAGCCTCTCATACTAGTTATTCTATGGAAAAAAGGATTTGCAATGATGGTATAGAAAACTAGAGAAATGTTATAATATGGATCTATTGGTCAATTTTGAAATGTTATGGTTAAGAAAATAATAAACAAAAATTACCCCGAAAATCTACAATTCTGATGGAAAATATATGGAGTACCCATGTTGGAACAAAGTCAGTAAAGGAATACTGGAAGGCATGGGTGACCTAGATCATATGTACAAGGATGAATACTCCAAATGACTGAAACTAATCCAGTGGTGCTCTGTGCCTGTAAAGTGTTGAAAGGGACCAGGAAAAGCCCTGGAAAAACCAATAAGGTGATTGATTGTTTGACACAGTACAGTAGAAGCTGCTTTTTGAACTTATATTCTCCCTTGTCTGAGTCCTCATCTCCCAGCTTGAGCTAGGGAATTAGAGAACAGGAGAATTTGCCCCATTACGATTTCAGATATTTTGTGTAAAATGAAGACCAATGCCTTCTAAGTCTGTTCTACACTTCTGACCACTGACTACCCATTTGGACCCTTCTGCTTTCCCAGGAGGAATTCTCTTTCTATTTTTCTCTGTGGCCCTTGATTCCATCCTCAAGATGATCTTGTGGGCACCTGGGTGGCTCAGTTGATTAAGCATCTGCCTTTGGTTCAGGTCATGATCCCAGGACCCTGGGATCAAGCCCTGCATTGAGCTCCCTGCTCAGCGGGAACCCTGCTTCTCCCTTCCCACTCCCTCTGCTTCCGTTCCCTCTCTCTCTCTCTGTCAATTAAATAAATACATAAAAATCTTAAAAAAAAGAGGATCTTGCTAGTCCATTTTACTACTTAGCCAAATC
The DNA here is from genome assembly GCF_002288905.1 of Enhydra lutris kenyoni. Classification (NCBI taxonomy): domain Eukaryota; kingdom Metazoa; phylum Chordata; class Mammalia; order Carnivora; family Mustelidae; genus Enhydra; species Enhydra lutris. The sequence goes on along the minus strand of NW_019154107.1, from coordinate 9,069,758 downwards.
CAAAATGAGTTTGTAACATTGAGAGGTATGCTAATAACCATATATTTTTCACATATGCTTAATAATCATACCTAAATATATTTACTAAATTGAGTTCTCATCTATGTTCTTGCTTCTTTATTTATGTATTTTTTTTGTTGTTTGCTTGTTTAATGCTTCTTTATCCCATTATGCTGGCAGTGACTGAAAAGCATTAGATAAATAAAAAGATGAAAGGGCATAAAAGCTATTTTTGAGGGAATTAATGCATAATATGGTCCTGAGATAAGCAGTGTCTAAAACTGCCTTCAGTGATTCTGTCTTCCAGGTATTATCCTTTGAAAATGGGTTGGGTTTAGTGATTCACTTTAGTGAATAGAATGTAGCAGAGGTACCAGAGATCAGGTTACAGACTGTAGTATATTTTTTGCACCCTCCTGACTCACTTGTTTTGTCTGAGGGAAGTCAACTACCTTGTTGTAAGCTGCCCCATTGAAAGACCCACTTGGCGAGGAATTGTCTGTGACCAATAGCTAGCAAGGACTAAAGGCCAGAGAAGAGCCACATGAGTGGGCTCAGAAGCATTGTTCCTTTCCCACTTGAGCTTTGAGATGACTGGAGTCCTGGCTGACACCTGGATTAGAGCCTCGTGGGATACTTTGAGTTAGATGACCCAGTTAAGTCACGTGCAGATTCCTAATATACAGAAGATGTGAAATAAAAGTAAGTTGGCTGTTTTAAGCCACTAAATTTTGGGCTAATGTGTTTCACAGTGATGGATAACTAATTTAGATCCCTTTTGTGTAAAAAAAAGACATGTGCTCTTATAGGCATAAAATGTGTTTTGCAAAAAAATTGAAGAAATTGTTAATACCACTTACCTCTGATAACAGAGTATGAAGACATGGGGAATTCATTTTACTTTATACTGTTCTCCATTGTTTGGATATTTGATCATGAAAATGGATTACTTCTTAATCATCATAAGAAAATAACTAAAAGTAGTATTTTTTGTTTAGTTTAGCTTTTAATTTTGTTTTAATGAGAGAGTCATAGCTAACATCACATGCTATCTAAAAAAGAATGAGGACACTATATATGAAAACCTATGGGGGGGGAGTGCCTGGATGGCTCAGTAGGTTCAGCATCCAGCTCTTGATTTCATCTCAGATCATGATTTCAGGGTCATAAGATCGAGTCCCAGATTGGGCTCCAGGCTCAGCGTGGAGTCTGCCTGTCTATCCCTCCCCCTGCTTGCACACACTCTCTCTCTGAAATAAATGCATAAATACATAAATAAAATCTTTTAAAAAAAACCTATGGGAAGTGGTCTAAATCATACTCAGAAGAAATTTTATAGAGTTAAATGGATTTGATTTAAAAAATAAAAAAAAAAATTTTCTCTTTAAGAAGAAAAAAAAGGAAAAACAAACACCCAAATAAATTGAAACAAAGCATGTATAAGTGCAGAAATTAATGAGGTAGAAGATAAAACATTCAAACACACACCAGTAATCTCACCTACACCAAAACCAAAACATGACATGGTGAAAAGATTGGTAAAATACATAAAAAGTTGGCAAATATAAATAAGAGAAAAAGAGTTGAGGCACAAATATATGACAAGAATGAAAGAAGTCCCACGAGTACAGATTAGAAACATTTTTGTTAATGGAACAAACACAGATGTGCCCCAATATCCCCATCATTCAGCTTTGCTTAGGAGATCCCAGCAAAAGCCAAAAGAAGTGAAGGAGAAATAGGAAGTAAAAGTAGTGCAAAATACATTGAAGACTGATTGTTGATGATATGATAGCACATATAGACAATCTGAGAGCATCTTTTTAATTAAAACTAGTATGAGAGTTTAACAAAGTGACCATTTACAAAACGCTTCTATGTGACTCCTATACTCACTTAAGAATAAATAGCTTATTGTCTTTGCTGTAATACAGTAATTGCCCTAAAGTGGCTTCTGATTTCAATGGACAGTTTCATCATTTAATGACAATCCCATTAGAACCCATTCTGTACTTTAAACCTGTCTCTACTTGCTTTAGAAATTGAGGGAAGGAACTGTTTCACTGATTTTTTTTTTTCTTTATCCTTCATGCTGAACTATGTCGGAATGGTTGTTTTCTCATGTCTGGACTTCTAATACTCATTGCAGAGGTTTATCAAGTTCTGGTCCAACTTTTAGAGGGGTGCTGGTGTGGCTCAATCAGTTAGGTGTCTGACTCTTGATTTTTGGCTTAGGTCATGATCTCAGCATCCTTCCCCAGGAGCCCCATGTAAGGCTCCTCATTCACCAGGGAATCTGCCTGAGGATTTCTCTCTCTCTCCCTCAGCCCTGCCCCCTACTAGTGCATAAGCTCTTTCTCCCTCTCTCAAATAAGTAAATAAATCTTTAAAAAATTTAAAAAATGAATACAATTAAAAAATTAAAAGTAGTAGAACATGGCTCTCCACCGTGGTATTCTGCAGAAGGCTTCTTACTTGATGACTCTAGGAAGGGCCTAGATTTATGTGGCAGTGAAGTTGTAAGCACTCTTTTATGTACATATGTTGGTATAATCAAGAAAAAATTTGATAAGCATTTTGATAGAAAGTACAAATTTCAGTTTGGATATTTAAACAAGTCAGTTTGACACTGCACAGAAATCATGGATGCCATGATAATGCCCATTATCTAAATAAGACAGAGGTACCTCCTTTGTCTCCAGTGGAGTGCCACACATCATTTTTTATGTACTTCCAAGTTACATTTGAATTTCAAATAAAATGCCATTAGTGTGATAGCCAAAGAAAATCTCTTTAGTTACAATTTTATTCAAAAAGTCTAAATTCCTAGAAAAAAATTATATTTCCCTAGGAAGTTTATTTCCCTCTTTTTTGAGAAGATTAGGTTCAGTTGTCTTCTCTTTTTAGAATTACGTAATTCCCTCCACGGGAGTCTAAATTAATGGACTTACTTCATATTTTATACAGCAGAGTCAAAGCAATAACATCAAGCTCTCCCATTCCTTCCTACCCCCAAACCTGTCAATTTTTTTGACCAAATTCATACCCTATGTTCTGATTCTGGGAAAGAGCCTTCCTCCAAAGGTTTCTACATAACATCTCCTCCAGGACTTGAAATCCACACTTTCTCACATCATTCATTTCTTTCTCATGTTTTATGGTCAATATAAATTTTTCTAATATCCTTCATCTTAAAAATAAAGTGTAATGTGATCCCTTAAATATATATCTTATTCCAGCTATCACTCCACTGTTCTTTTCCTCTTCACAGCAAAACTTCTTGAAAGACTTGCCTATACTCACTATATTACTTGCTCTCCTCCTGCATACCTTCATCCAACACAAATCTGGCTTCCATTCCACTTCTGTTCTAAAGATGTCCATAAAATTTTACTTACTGCAGAGATAAGTTTCTTATTAAATTATCAGTGGTTTAAAGAAAGAAGTTATGCATACATTTTTGTGCAGCTCCTAAATACTAAGTACTTTACAGTTAGTTTGGTAAAGTGTCTCTTTTTTTTTTATATTGACTTTTTTTTTTTTTTGGTAAAGTGTCTCTTTAAGAACATTTCTATCTTTTAAGAATTTACGAAATGTTATCCTTTAAAATTTCATCTTTATTTCAATTTTACTGTACTTTTATTAGTAGCAACTTACCAGAAGTACATCATCGAACAAAATAGAGAAATAATGAAAGAAAGAACATTTTCAAAAGGTCACAAGTAATGGAAGTTACTCAGCATGAATCACAATATAAGCAGAGACTTCAAAAATCAAGGGAACCAAATTATTTCTGCTGATATGATAAACATTACCACAATTATTATGACTACTAGAGTTAGACATTTTCCACGGATTTTTTGACATTTATTTTTTTATTATTTTGAAATAATTTTAGATTTATGGAAAAAAAAAAGTTCCAAAGTTAATACAGAGAGTTCCCACATAACCCTCACTCAGTTTCCCTTAATGTTAACATCTTACAATACCTTAGTCTATTTGTTAAAACTAAGAAACCACCATTGGTTTGTGACTATTAAGTAAACTGCAGACTCTATTCAGATTTTCTCAACTTTGTCCACTAATATCCTTTTTCTGTTACAGGATCCTGTGTAGGATACCACAGTGCATTTAGTCACCAAGTTTCCTTAGACTCCTCTGGTTTCTCAGCCTTTTCTTGTTTCCTGTGACCTTGAAATTTTTTAAGAGTACTGGCCAAGTGTTTTATAGAATGTTCCTTGATTGGGGGTTGTCTGATATTTTCCTCACGTCTAGACTGAGGTTATGGGTTCTGAGGATGAATAAGCATGGAGGTGAATGCCCTTCCTGTATCATATTAGAGGCATATGATATTGATGTGACTTTATCATTGGTGATATTAACCAGCATCATGTGTTTAAGTGATGTTTGTAGGATTTATTTACTGTAAAGTTACTCTTTTTTCTCTTTTTATAATCTGTTCTTTTGGATGCAAGATACTTAAAAGCAGGAGGGAAATCAAACTTCACCTCTGTTTATGATATTTGGAATTATTCTATAGGGAGATTTATACCTTATCCCAAAATTATTTACTTATTTTTTATATCAGGATGGACTCTTAAATATTTGTCTTATACTTTAGGTCATAATGTAATATCACATTACTTTTTTTTAAGATTTTATTTATTTACTTGACAAAGATCACAAGTAGGCAGAGAGGCAGAGAGAGAGGGAAGCAGGTCGCTGCTGAGCAGAGAGCCTGATGCAGGGCTTGATCCCAGGGCCCTGAGATCATGACCTGAGCGGAAGGCAGAGGCTTAACCCGCTGAGCCACCCAGGCGCCCCAACACATTACTATTTTTTAAATCAAACTCTTCTATCTTTGGCCATTGGGAACGCCGTTATTTCATGTGCCACTTTGACATACCTTAACTGTTCAGCGCTACAGGATGCTCCAGGGTTGTCTTGTATATTCCCTGCCCTAGTATTGGAATCAGACATTTTTCCAAGGATCTCTGGTTCCTTTCTTTGGAAAATGATTTAGAAATCAAGGTCCAGGTGCTGGTGGTGCTCATTACTACAGGGCTGTCAGGGGTCCCAAGGCCTGTCAGTAGAGAGATCTATGAAATACATATCAGTATAATAACCCACATATACACACATTTCTATAATTATTTCAGCATTTATTCATCTGCATATATATTATGCTAACCTAAATGTGAATTCATACTGGTATCTCCCAATTTGAATTCAGTTACCACAGAGTACATACACTTAGCCTTTCCTCCTTGCTTATCTATAATTGCCCTCTCTTAGAGTAAGAAACCTAGTTCTCACCATCCATTTACTTGCTTATTAAACATGAGCTACATCTGTAAAGTAGATTGAGAATTATTGCTTAACCTGAATCATCATGAGAAACAAATTTGCCAGCTGGAGTACAGTTTTTAGGTACAGTTCTTTTTGTCTTTAATTTTGACAAAGTAATTTAGCCAGCTTCTTTTCTCCCACCTGCTTCAGTGAGGTTATGTCATAAATTTGTAATAGTGTTAGACTCATTTGTCATAGGGTGTATTACATTCTGAGATTTCCTGACATCCTGGTTGAAATTCTTTTAGTTTGTATATGTTAAAGTTTTCTCCTTGTGATGTAAAATTCTATGAATTTTGACAAATGCATTGAATCATATATCCACCACTCCAGTACCATACAGAGTTGTTCCATCACCCTAAAATTCTAGAGATGTTTTTGGCGAGGAAACTACTGTGAGAAAGCATGTGCAAAAAAAATCCTTCCCCCAAAATATTTGGTTCTCTCTGATTATGTTAAAATAAATGTATTTCCATATTTTTAAAGATATTTAAAAAAATAACAGGTATCTTTACTCACCAAGAATTCATACTTGCAGGCTTTTTAAAAAATATTTATGAGAGTGGGGCACCTGGGTGGCTCAGTGGGTTAAAAGCCCCTGCCTTCAGCTCAGGTCGTGATCCCAGGATCCTGGGATCAAGCCCCGCATCGGGCTCTCTGCTCAGCGGGGAGCCTGCTTCCTCCTCTCTCTCTTTCTGCCTGCCTCTCTGCCTACTTGTGATCTGTCTGTCAAATAAATAAAATCTTTAAAAAAATATTTATGAGAGTGATGATCAGTTATCATTTATTAGTCTTAAGAGGGTTAATACCTAAGGCCCAAATCCTGTCTCTTACTGAGAGAGCAACTCACTGTAGAAAAGAGAGGCTTTTTTATTTGATTGAAGATCTTATGGTTACCTATCATGGGTCTCAGTCCTTCACAGTGTTGGTCATACCTGTCAGTTGAGAAAGAGAGTTTCTAGAATGTCTGGGTTGTTAACAGCTGTTTAGCAGAATAATCAAAAGAATCAATCAGCAGACTTGGCTGTAATTTGAATTTGACTCTAGACAGAGATTCATGAGCAATAACCTTTTTAGCTAATGCCATAATGATCAGTGTGTAGCACAGGCTAGAAATACTGTCCCTACTCCAGCATGTACTGTTTTTCTATTTCGTATTTTAGTTTTTGTTTTTCTTTGGTTCATCGTTGTTGTATTGTTTGTTTTCCTCAGCAGCCTACAATTTAATTTCAGGGGTTTGAGTTGCTAATACATGTATCGTATAGCTGGCAGAAGTCCAAAGTGAGACCATGGCCACCTTAATAGATGAAAGAAGTCTTTTAAATGTCATGAAAGAATCTTGAGATATGGGTTCTCAATTTCTGCTGTCAACCAAACCGAATCACCATGCACCAAAACAATGACACTATGCACCATTATTAAGTTGGATTAATTTAGTTGTAAATTCTATTTGAGTCCCTACTCTGTATCTTCTTAGCTCAATGACTTTGGAAGGTTAACTTCTTTGAACTTGTTTCCTGTCCTTCATTTTGGTATGCTTTTTTTTTTCCCAAAGAAAAATTGAGAAATTACACTTGAATATACTTGAGAGCATATGTGTATCTAATTTCCATAGGTGGTTGCTTATATAATGGAGTTAGAGATAAAGAAGCTGCAAAGCTAGGAAGGAAAAATAACATTATACTTTGAATAAAGCAGCGGGATAGGAAACTACCTAACCCCCTCAATGAAAAACCTCTAGTTCTCCCTAGAACACAGCATTAGTGTACTAAGCTCCTCGTGAACCTGAACTGTCATACATCCATCTTTGAACTTGCACTATCCAGTAAAGGAATATATATTAAGTGCTCCATAAGACTCTGAAAATTAAATATAGAAATCTAAACCTCTCATTTCATTGTTGAAGAGACTGAAGTTGAAATAAATTAAGATAGTGAAGTTCATAGAAGTTGATCACAGGGTGGCTAAGATCCAGTCTATTGTAATTTTATTGCATTATGTTTTTGGCTCATAACATGGTAGAATGAGCACTGCTGAAGGTTGCTGTCGAGCTAACAAAATTCACCCAAATTTTTTGGCCTGCCATTTAGCAATTAGGCTCCATTAAATTTTTTTATGTCTATTCTTTTCCACACCTGTCTTTTTAAAGAATGGCTGCCAGAAGATGTCTTTTTAAAAGTATAGTTTGGCATCTGTCACAATTTTATGCAGTTAAATTCTGTGCATAATTAGGAGACAATTATAATACTGCATAAAGGCCATGAGGACTTACACAGAACTGTCCTGTAGAAATTCCATATTGGAATGAAAATAATTGGTGTTGAAAATTTAAATTTAAAGGTGCAGTTTTGCCTGCTTATTTGATAGAATTGTTAGCTTTGCCTGCCATCTCATGGAAGGCTGGTAGTGATATTGTATTGCTCTCTTCTATACATCAATAGGACCAATGTTTGCATAAATTAAATTTTTAAAAATTACTTCCATTTTCTGGGACTTACTTTACCTGCTTGACTTTCACCTATAATCAGAACTTTATTTTTCAGATTAATTATCTGAGTCTCTTTTATCTATCTACCTAACAACTATTTTATTCAAATCCAACCTCTGTCTTTAGAGGACTTTTACTCCTCCAAATGGCAAAATGTTTAAGTAATCTAGAGACTTACGTCAGTCCAAAGCAGGTGGGGGTGGTTGCACCCAACACAGTTCAATCAAAGAAGCTGAAACACTGAGGGGAGGGTGATACACAGGTAGCAAGTGACTTATATAATAGAGACGTCATATTATGTAATTGTGGTTAAGCAGTCCTCATAAGGTTTTTGTCTGCTTCGGGTGCTGGAGCCTAAAGTCAGTACAGCATTGAAGAAGAGATGGGTGTGAAATAGGGGAAAACACGGATAGATTTGAATCCATGAGGAGTAGCTGGAACTTACAAGGACAGACTGGAACCCATGTTGATCTTTCACTGCCTCCAAACCTCCAACTTTGATGAGTAAGTGCCCTGTAGAGGTAATCACTCTTTTTTATGGAACCGGTGAAGCTAAGATATGGGAGATGTGAGGGGAGCTGGTATAGCTGTAGACCCAGCTGCCTCACAGTAAAGTAAGCCAGCAAACCAGTGACCAAGTGCCCCTACCTCTACTTTCTGAGCATTAAAAAAATATCTAACTACTGGGACACCTGGGTGGCTCAGTCAGTTATGTGTCTGCCTTTGGCTCAGGTCATGATCCCAGGATCCTGGGATTGAGTCTCCCATCAGTTTCCTTGCTCAGCGGAGAGCCTGCTTCTTCCTCTGCCTGCCACCCCTGGCTTGTGCTCTCCCTCTCTCTCTCTCTGACAAATAAATAAAATCTTTAAAAAATATATAGCTCCTACTTTACCGTTGCCTTCCAAATCTCTCAAATATCTCATGTAGCACAAGAAATCTCAGAACAGGGTCACCTGGGTGGTTCGGTTGATTGAACATCAGATTCTTGGTTCTCAGGTCATAATCTCAAGGGTCCTAGGATTGAAACCTGAGGCTGGCTCCGTGCTTAGCGGGGAATCTACTTGAGATTCTCTCTCCCTCTTTCTTTGCCCCTTGCCCCCCACCCCCTCCTCATGCGTTCATGTCCCCATGCACCTGCTTCCTCCCTCTCCAAAATAAAATGAAATAAATCTAAAAAAAAAAAAAAAATCTCAGAACCATGCAGGAAACTCTGAAGAAAGTTTCAGTTCACAGTATCACTCCCCCACCCATACATTCAGAACTGCTTCCAAACAGCAGGTGAAAAAAAAACTGGATAATTAATATGCTCTTGTCATTGTTCTGTCACCCGGTGTCACTAGGAATTCCCAAAGTGTTTTTGAATGTTTTGTTGATGTTGCTAGTATACATCTCACCCAGTCGTGCAGGGTTGCCCCAAACTTGGATTGCTAGCTTATAATTTCATTTTCTTTAAGTCCTGTTTTATACCACAGTGCTTAGTTCAGACTCACTAGTTCTTTGGGGGCTTTAGGTTCTTTCCTAACAGCAAACCTTGGTAGGGGCTGCCCCAATCTCCCAGATCCCCAGGCAGTTGTTCTGACTTTGAATCTCAGTGAACAGGAAATTTGAATGTTATTTTCCATTCCAAAGTCTAATTTCAGTATGTAAATGTCTCAACTTGCTTAAGGGGCCAGAGATAATATCCATTAAGGAGTATTATCAAAGGAAAACAGGGGTTTTGGGGGTAAGGCAAGGCCTCTGCATTCACCTCCACAAGTAACAGGTGTAAAACAAAAATGAATATTATTACTGAACACAAACTGAACATCCAGCATGCAAAATTTACACTAAATAAGGCTTAAAACAAAATATTTTTAAAAGCAATTTAACCTCTTACAAGCAAGTGAAGAGAATTTTTAGCAGTGCATGGATGTCTAATGGGAATTTTCTTCCAGTGGTATCAATTATCCGTAAGGATAAACAACTCTTTATTGCAACAATAAGTTATTGTTAAATTCAGTTCAAATGTATGTTCTCAAATATTAGGAATTCTTATATTCCTGGCTAGTATCTTACAGGAAATGGTTGTCCCAAGAGGACTTCCTGGAAGGCAATCCTGTGGGAATTCTCGCCATGAAAGTTCAAGAGAATTTAGAGTGCAAAATAAACAATGTCATATGATTAAGTTTTACCAGTCTCTGCTCAAAATAATCAATATTAACACAGGAATTCAGAAAGTGTCAACAATCCCTAATTATTTATTCCAGAAGCATCAATTATCTTGTTAGGAATTTACCCTCTCTCCCCTTTTCCTTTTCTGTGAGAGAGTGAAAGAGAGTCTGTGTGTGTGTACATGGGTGTGTGTGGATGGCCAAGTGTCCGCATTAAAGGAACAAGACCATGTTTGCTTTATTTTACTTTACTTTCAAAGAATAAACACATTTCTGAAATTTTCAAGTCAACTGAAGAAATTAACCTTAAACTGCTGAAGATGAAAAAAAAGGTGATAGTTTTCAGGGTATCAGAAATGAGAAGATAGACTCAGTAAGACTATTAATTTTTTCACCAGAACCTTTAGAAGTTAGCTATAAGAGCTAAGCCATAAGAAAACAAATGAAAAGAGGCAAAAATAAAAAACAAAAAACCTTACATATTTTCTTACACAGAGATATAATGGGTAAAGAGAGAGGAATAAAGAAATCAAGTGAGGGAAAAGGAATGGGAGAGGAAGAATGTGAAGAAAGGGAGAGTAAAGAGATAGAAAAGATGGTTCTTATGGTAGAGGATAGAAAACAAAAACAAATTTATTAGTTAAACTGAATTTTAAACTTTAAACTTTAAATTTTAAAGTCCAGCCTACTGAAGTGACATCTAGGTGGACCAGGCATGAGGCCTTCAGGACGGCAGGCACTGCACACGGTCTTGGTTCTCTTCTTCCTCAGATGAATTGGAGGTACTGGAAGACCCATCTGATTCTGCATCCATGGCTCCAGCTTCAGGAGCTCCCCAGTGCTGGCGATGACCTCTCTGTGTCAGGTGACGCATGAGGAACCAAAGCATGTGGCTGTCAAACAGGTCAGTGTGGTGTATGCGATCTTCATCTCGTTCTCGCTTGTTTCTCTTGATCATATTCTTTAACCCAATCAGCTCAGTGGTAGCTTTAGCTGTGGGTGCCCAGATCTTGGCATCATGATCTAGGCCACTGGTCGCCAGCACAGGTAGGTAAGGATGGGGCTCAAGACAGTTTATGGTGCCTCCCTTGTCCCCCTCCATGAACTGAACGATCTGGCAAGATGATTTTTCCCAGAAGAAGATGTGCCCACAATCACTGCCGCTCACAACAAACTCACTTCTGGGGCCATAGAAATTGACACCTTTGATTGTGGCATTATTTCTGTGACCCTTGTATCTCTTAACATACTGGGCTCCATCTCCATCAGAGGAGTTGAAGAGATAAATATCTTCATCATTATAACTGGTCAGGAGCTCTGTGCCATCGTGGCTGTACACGAGGCAGGTGATGTTTGCTTTGGAATCACAGTTGACTAGGTGATGGGGACAGAATTTCTTAAGTACCCCATTATTCTCATTCTCATTAATTTTCCTCTGGTCATAAATTCTTACAAACTGATCTCTTCCGCCCACTGCAAACTGGTAAGTATTGGCAGGATTCACATGGATTGCATACAGCCCCACCTTCTTCTCCCTCTCTTTGGTTACCACCACTCTGGAAGCTGGCCGGCCTCGTCTGAGGTCAATGGCGTAAACAACTGCATCTTCACCTGAAGTTAGGAATTGAAAAGGGGAGTCTGGCTCCAGAGCCAACTTATGGGAGGCTCCCCTGTGCTGGGCCACACGCTTAGTATTCTTACAGTGTGGTAAAGCAGAGAGCTCTGCTATGCGTATCTGCCCATCACGGGCACACATGGCCAAGGTGGTATCACCACAATTGGGAAGGAACTTGGCTTGAAAGACATTATTTTTGTGGCCACTCGCAAACTCCAGTACTGGCTGCTGACGCACCCAGTCCCACACTATCACTTTAAGATCATCACTGCTACTGGCCAGCCAGGTGCCACGCTGGTTAAAGTGCACAGTATTGACACAACCATGATGGCCTTCAAGCTCATAGAGCAGGTGGAAACGCTGCACAAAGACTCTTGCCCCACAGGCCTCATAAACGAAGCGGGCACTGGAACCCAGCTGCCGCTCTCGAAGAGCGGAAATAACTTGCCAGCGAGGGCGGGGCAGGGCAGATGTTTCGGAGGACACCCAGTCCTCCAGGGCCCGATCCTCATCTGATAAATACTGATCACGGTTAGCTTCAGGGCACTGTACCTGAGGCTGTCCTCCGGCCGCTCCTCTCTCCTGTTCCGCTCCTTGCTCCTCCTCTTCTGGGTCATAAGGGAACAGGGTTTCCTCACAGATGAAGAACTGGTCCGAATCTTCCGTGCTTTCAAAGTTGATGTTTTCAGCTGAACTTTCTGCGTCTGTGCCTTGACTTTCTGGGGTGGCCTGGCAGAGGATGCCGTCATCTGTGGTCAAATTCAAGCTCAGTTCGGTGTCTGAAGATGTCTCTCTCGTCTCATCTGCTTCAGACCGCTCCTCCGGGCTATTGAGCGGGCTTCTTTTTTCTGAGTCTTGTAGGCCATCTATGCTGCTCCCGTTGTCAGACATCTTAAATGATGCTTGTTGTAGCCGGTGTAGAGTGGGAAAAAGCCCCAAAAGTCCGAGGAAAGAAGTAGGCCCGGCCCGGCTGGGGACAGACCAAGGAAAACTGATTAGGCCTAGCGGCAAGCCAGACGCGCTAAGCCAAAGTTGGAACGGTGCTTAACGGGCTATAGCCGTTGAAGTATGGGAGCTGGTGAGGTTCAGAAGACTTTGTCCCGTCTAGCATCTCGCGGTATCTCAGGACTGCTCAGACTTTTCCAAGCCCTCAGCCCCACCCCCGCCACTGTCTTTCGCTTGTCAGCCGCTGTACATACTGTTCTGTCCTAGATGGGAACATGTTGCACTTTGGAAAATATTCTCAGAGAACTATCAGCAAAAGTGATATTCTTTAGGCAGAACAGTTATCATAAGACTCTCAGTGCTTTGCCTGAACGTGATGTACAGTATGAAACGAAGAAACAATCAAACACAATGAAAGATTGCTAAGGTCCCCACAGCGAGTGAGTTTATGATGTACAGAAAATATCTTGAGCAAATCAAACAGATATAGGAAAACCTTGACGGCTCTAATGGTAGAAATGTCATAAATAAAATACACATTGCCTAGTTAATTGCATTTTGTATTTAAAAATACTTTTTAGTATGAGTCGATCCCAAATACTGCATTGGACATACATCTACCAAAAAATACTCATTTTTAAAATCTGAAATGCAAATTTAACTGTGTGTTCTGTATTTTTATTTGTTACATCTGGCATACTTTCTTAGGGAGAAGAGTAATTTAGTCCTCAATGTAATCAAGGCTGAAATCAACTGGTCAATTTAAAGTGGACATTGAAATTAGTAACTGTTTCATCAATTTGAGGTAGAGGCACAACCTTTTTCTTTTTCCACCAGAGAGTCTGTATATTTGGGGTTAATTCAATTTAGGATACTTAGGGGACATCAATGCAATTTAATGAAAGAAAAGTTTCTTTTGTGATGTCATAGAACTATCAAAATATTTTAAATATACCCCAGAATATTTCAGAGGCTTCTTAGGGGCATTTTAGGAAAAGAAAACAGCTCTTCGGAGACAGTTAATTGGCACTGCTGTGTTAAGTTCAGAGCTTCTCCAAGTGAATTATCTAAGGTAATGTCAGTAAATTTTCGAAGGGCTACAGTAAACGACTAAGAATGCCAGAATGAGGAAAACAAGATTTCCCTCAGAGCAATTGCAAGATCAATGCAAAATTGATCAAACATAGAAGTATAAAGTCTTCTAAAGAGAGAGAATGTTTCCAAGGTGGTAGTAATGGGAAAGACACATAAAAGAATATTCACAGCAATTTGTAAAGAGTAACACAACAACTTTAAAGCCACCTGAAAGCCCATCGAGAGTAACATGCATAAATAATTCAGCGTATATTCCTATAATGGAATAATGTACAAAAGTGAGGATTAATTAATTAAATACATCAACATGGATGAATCTTAAAAACTGATCAGTGGAAACACAAGTGAAAGAATAGTCAATAATTTCATTTTTGTGCAGATCTTTACAGTTTTCACATTAATAAAACTATTTTAAAAGGCAAGGAAATAATTGACTTAAGTTTCAGGGTAATTATTACCTTTACAGGGGGGCAGGAAGTTAAAAATCTATTGGAGAGGGAGCTTCAAAAATTCTTGGTAATATTTATGTCTTGCCCCGAATATAGGTATTTTATTAGTCTTTTTATTACTTATTGCCTGGCATATACATTTATATACCCTTTTCTAAGTATGATGTATTGCATAGTAGTTTTTTAAAGAGATAATATTCATTAACAAGGGGTCTTGCATGGCCATGGAGCACAAAAACAATAAAACTAGAGCATCAAATCTTAGTATCCCCATCCTAGCAATGTCCGGGGGAGGAAGCCTTACTAATTTGCTTCAGAAATATCTTGTTCCATTGCAAGGAACAGTTCCACTGGTTAGAAGCTGAATCAGGTCATTGTAACCTGATGCTATTGTATTAATCTGACTTTTTTTTCCTACATGCTCATTAAGCAAACTTTGCCTGTGAATTGGCTTTTCATTTAAGTTTGTTTTTAAAAAATTTTTTTTAAAGATTTTATTTATGTATTTGACAGACAGAGATCACAAGCAGGCAGAGAGGCAGACAGAGAGAGAGGAGGAAGCAGGTTCACCGCTGAGCAGAGAGCCCGATGTGGGGCTCGATCCCAGGACCCTAGGATCACGATCTGAGCCGAAGGCAGAGGCTTTAACCCGCTGAACCACCCAGGCACCCCTAAATTTGCTTTTAATTTAATTTAATTTAATTTAATTGATCCATTTGGTTTATTTACATTCCCATTCATTCACCAAAAATTTATTACAGCTTCAACATACAATGTAATATTCTGGGCCTAATATTACAAGTGGTGAATAAAAGTGGTAGTTTCTTCACTCATGGAGTAATAATATAGCAGAAAAAAGTGACAGTTGACAAGTCAATACATAGATACATCATATGAGGCAGTGATGAATACTATGGAGAGAAATAAATGTACATAAGTAGATACAGACTGCATGCTTTTATTTTAGATAATGCATTTAGGGAAAGTCTTTTTTTATGGGATGACATTTAAGTAGAGGGCTGAATAAAAAGAGAAATGGAGTCTTGCAAATATTTAAGATAAGAACATTCTCTATAGAATCACGTTCAAGTGCAAATGCTTTAAAATAGAAGCATAAAAATTAATTAATTAATATTACAATATGAATGTTTATGGAACTTCGAGGAGACCACTGTGACTGAAGCAATATAAGTAAGCATTAGGGAGAGTGTAAGCAATGGGGCTGGAAGAATCAAAGGCCAAATGAAGAGCCTTGTTGAACATCATAAGGAATTTTAATGTTTATTTCATTCTCTGTGGACTGGAAAGCCTTTAGAAGTTTGTGAGCAGCATAATGGCATTATCTTCCTTTTTAAAAAGATGGTACTGGCTGCTGTGAGAATAGAATGGAGTGGAAAGAGAGCAGAAGTATTCAACTGTTGCTGTAATGTAGGTAAGAAATTAAGGTGGCTTAAACTACGGTGAGGATAGTGCGGGTGGTGAAAATTGGTTAGCTTTGGAATATACTTTGGAAGTGGAAATTACAGCATTTACTGATGAGTCAAATCTGAGTATGAGGTAGAATAGTCAGGCTACTGGCAAAAAAAACATATCATTTGGACAATCTGAAGAAGTTCAGTTAGTGGGCTTGTTATTTACAAAGGTGAGAGAAGCCTGTAGGGAAATCACAAGGAAAAGATCAGGACCT
Source organism: Enhydra lutris kenyoni (assembly GCF_002288905.1). Lineage (NCBI taxonomy): Eukaryota > Metazoa > Chordata > Mammalia > Carnivora > Mustelidae > Enhydra > Enhydra lutris. The sequence continues at coordinate 9,053,980 of NW_019154107.1, read as the reverse complement.
CAGGGCTATTGTGAACAGGATATTATACCCCTAGGCCTAAAGGTGGGGAGGGGAGATAGCAGTTAACCTAAAACAGAGAGAGGGGTGTGCAGGGTGTGACCTGACAGGAGCTATCATTAGCCATCCTCAGTGAACCCATAAGGAGGGAGCCAGGGAAACAAATTCTCCACATTTATTCTTCTCCTTCTGCTCACCGGCTGGTACTTCCCACCAAATCATGTGGAGGACGTAGGATTCTGTAACTTCACTGAATGTATTTGTTTTAACGTGTGTGTGTGTGTGTGTGTGTGTGTGTGTGTGTGTACATGTGTGTGAGAGAGACAGAGACAGAAAGAGACAGAGTATGTGTGGAGTCTAGAATTTTCCATATATTAGATCATATCATTTACAAACAGACAATTTTACTTCCTATCCAATTTGGATGCATTTTATTTCTTTTTTTTCTGCCTAATTTCTCTAATAGTTCCAGTCCTATGCTGAATAGAGCTGTCTAATATGTGCATCCTTGTCTTTTTCCTGATCTTAGAGGAAAATCTTTCAATTTTTCACCATTGAGTATGATATTAGCTGTGAGCCTTTCATATATTGCCTTTATTGTGTTGAAGCCGATTTCTTCTATACCTAGTTTGTTAAGAGTTTTTATCGTGAAAAGGTATTGAATTTTATCAAATGGTTTTTTGCATCTATTGTGATAATCATGTGGTTTTCATCCTTCATTCAGTTAATATGGTATATCACATTGATTTGTTTATGTTGAACCATTCTTGCATTCTAGGGATAAATCCCAGATGATCATGGTGTATGATCATTTTAACATGCTATAAAATTTTGTTTGCTAGTTTTCTATAGAAGATATTTGCATATATCTTCATTAAGAACAGGGATATTGGCCTTGTTTTTTTCTAGTGTATTTGTCTGGATTTGCTATCAGGGTAACTAACAATTAACTATTCAAAAAGGAAATTAAGAAAATAATCTCATTTGGGGCACCTACGTGGCTCAGTTGGTTAAGCATCTGCCTTTTGCTCAGGTCATGACCTCAGGGTTTTGGGATCAAGCAGGAGCCCTAGTTGGTCAGTTGGCTTTCTGCTCAGCCCGGGGGTCTGCTTCTCCCTCTCCCTTTGCCTCCTCCTCCTGCTCTCACTTCCTCTCTCCGTCTCTTATAAATAAATAAAATCTTTTTTTTAAAGATTTTATTATTTATTTATTTATTTGACAGACAGAGATCACAAGTAGGCAGAGAGAGAGGAAGGAAGCAGGCTCCCTGCTGAGCAGAGAGCCCAATGCGGGGCTTGATCCCAGGAGCCTGGAATCATGACCTGAGCTGAAGGCAGAAGCCTTAACCCACTGAGCCACCCAGGCGCCCCTAAATAAATAAAATCTTTTTAAAAAATCAGTGATTTATGAGAAACAGTAAGTGGATGGTGGAGAAATTTACTGAAATGAGGGCTAGAGAGATGGGAATGGAAGAATCAAGAGTTTTGTTTTATTTATGTCAAGTATAAAAATACCCACTAAACACTGAGACAAAAAAAAAATTAGTTGACAATTGGATACAGTTGTCTGACGTTTATAGAAAAGATTATCAATATAGAAATGAATTTGGAAGTCATTAGTCACTGGGAATAAAGGAAGTCACCTAGAGAGTAAGTAGACAGTGAAAAGAACAAGATCTGAGGGTTGGGCACTGGAATATTTATTTTAGGAAGAAAAAGAGAATCTAACCATATGGAGCCAAAGGAGTGGCCAGTTATGCAGGAGAAAAACATGAGAATATGAAGGAAGTGTAGAAACTATTTCACAAGGAGAGAAGTGATCAACTGTGAAAGATTAAAATTAGGGCTGAGAACTGACCATTGGATTTGGTAACAGGGTGATGACAAGTGACTTGTCAGAGCTGTTTTATAGCACTTGTGAGAACAAATGCTTGACCAGAAAAGTCTGGGAAGAGAGGAGAAGGAAGAAGTGAAGACAATGGGTAAAGATAGCTCTTATAGGGGTTTTATTGCATAGTAGAGAAAAGAATTGGAGTTCGAAGGGGGAATGGAGTCAAGAGAATTTTTTTTAAACTTATTATCACAGAATGTTATAGGCTAATAACAGTGATTTAGTAGTAAGGGTGAAAATTGCTAATGCAGGGAAGACAGAAGAATTTTCAGGAGGAAAGTCTTGAGTAGAAGAGAAGGAATAAGATTCAATGTACAAGCAGAGGGATTGTAGCAGAAGGGGGACATAATATGTAGCACAGAGGCAAGTAGGTTGTTAGATTTGGTCATGGAAGAATGTACATACTTTATTCTAATTGGTTCTATTCTTCTAATGAATAAAGAAAGAAGGGTTTCTTTCTAAGAATGGAGAAGATTAAAGCTGTGTGGATCTTTGAAGCAGAAGAAGGTGTTGAATAGTCAACTCAGAGAATGGGATAATGTCCAGCAGGGAAATGGGGAATTGTTGCCTATGAACAAAGAAGGTTCACTTGTGATTTTATACCATAAATGGAAAAAAAGAGACAGCATGGTTATTTGTTTTTCTCTATTTCAGACACTCAAGGACAGGAGTAGAGAAGACAAATATTTGGATTCAAACTAAATTCTGAATTCTTTTGCTAGTTGAGGATAATGGAAAGTTGTGGGGAGCAAAGGAGGTTAGATTCTGCATAGTGCTATTATTGTAATGAACCGTGGAATTTAGCTATTTTTTTTTAAAAAGGAGATTAAGGACAAGACGGGGATGATGAAGAGGGCAAATTTGATAGGGTCAGCAGATTGGAGGCCCCAGTGGAGTCAACTTTTGCTATGATCAACAAGTGTGTTCAACTGGAGAGGACTAGAGTTCACTTTTGCTTCACTACCTTATAGCCTGTAAGTATATATGAAGCTTAGAAGGACAAGATACCCAGAGCACTGTAATCTGTACCCAAGCTATTAAAGTAAAAGCAATTTGATTAAAAGATTAAAGTAACTCACTCTAAAACATGGATAACTGATAAGCTCAATTTTTCCAGAAGCTATTTCCTAAATCTAAGAGGACTTCCTACTCTAGGAGAAATGTTTTTTTTTAGAAGAAACCTTCCAGAGCCATTTGAATATCCCAGGACATTTCTGTAGCTATTCTTACAGACCAGCAATATGGCAAAATCAATATAATTCTGAAAGTGGCGGTCAAAGAGAAACCTTTACCTGATTATGTCAGTGGGTTTGGGGATTCAAGAGACAGTCATTTCTAAATGTTGTATTACCTCCCTCATGTAATGGGATTGTCTTGTGTTCTGTGTTCGTAGAAATAGCATCCCACTGAGTGACAGACTTGTAAACCAGTATCATGAAGTGAAGTGAATATTAAGATTAATAGAAATATTTCTATGAAGATTTCATAAGGTATTGGCAAAACTTACATTTGTATGTGATTCCTATTCAAATGTTTAGGAAGTCCAGAAACTTCAAGATGCCATTTGGAATCAAAAAGGGGAAAAAAAAATCTACATTCTGGAACAATTTCCATTATAAACAAATAATTAAAATAGCAAAATATATGTTAATGAAATTATTAACAGAGGATCCCTTGAAAGTAGAGTGACAAGAGAGGCTGTTTTGAGGTAGGCATAGGACTTTGATGGGCCAGGAAAAGATATTTCAGCATAACATTGAAGGAAGAGCAACAGAACAGCACTGCCATCTAACATGAATTTTCTTCTGGGTCCTTGTGTATGCATGCCCACACCCTTACCTCATCCTCATTCTGCCTCAGTCCCTTTTCTGTGTGGGATGCTGCAGGGTGAGAAGCCATGGGGAACAGTTGAAGATTAACAGACAGTCTGTGATGGGAGGGAGGAGACAGCATGATAGATTCTAGAAAACGGAAAGTCTTGGTGTGATTGGAGCACCAAGTAAGTGTAAACAACAATAAGAGACAAGGCCAGCCTATAATTTGCTATGCTTTATTGTAGCAGTTCTCAAACCTTTTGGCCTCAGGACCTCTTTGCATTCTTAAAAACTGAGAATCCCAAAGTACTTATATCTACGTGATTTACATCTACTGATATTTGCCGTATTAGAAATTAAAGCTCAGAATATTTTTTCCCTTATCTCTCTTTTTTAAAAAAATTCCTTTTCAGTGTTCCAAAATTCATTGTTTATGCACCACATCCAATGCTCCATGCCATACGTGCCCTCCTTAATACCTACCACCAGGCTCACCCAACCCCCATCCCCCTCACCTCCAAAACCCTCAGTTTTTTTCTCAGAGTCCACAGTCTCATGGTTTGTCTCCCCCTCCAATTTCCCCCAATTCCCTTCTCCTCTCCATCTCAGAAATATTTAAGTAACTAAAACGAGAATAATAAACTCATTACATCCTAACATAAATAATATATTTTTATAAATGATAATTGATTTTTCCCAAGCAAAACAAATTTAATGTGGCATTGTTTTACAATATAACATTTTTTTAATTGTCTGGCTTCCAAGAAGACATTTAGATTCTCCTTTCTGCTTCTTCAGGCAATCAGTTGCAATATCACAAGTTATGCAGTATTTGGAGAACTCAACTGCACATTTGTGAGAAAATAGGGCAAAAAAGGCAAATAACATTTTAGGAGTATCATGAACATAGTTTTGACCATTCAGAGCTACTAAAAGGGCCTCAGGGACATCCCCCCACCATGGGTCCCCAAACACACTTTGACAACTGCTACTTTCTCATAAAGGCTTATAGGGACCAGGTTGGATTCCATCTAGTAGATGATGCATAGATACTTAAATAATTTAAGTAAGGATAGGGTTTGTATTTTATAATCATTAATCTCAGGATGGGAAATAAGTTAGATGGAGGCAAGATTAAATGTTTGGAAACTAAATTTGAACAATTTCTCGTATTCTTTCTGCAAAGACTGTTTTGCAAATAGATACGTAATACCAGTGTTAATTTTTTTTTATGTGTCTAGTTTCCTCTACTCAAGAGTAAGTTAACTCGAAAGTAGGTACTTCTATTGATTCTTTTTAATTACAGCTTTTGGCAGAGTGTACAGAATAGGCACCCAGTAAAGATTTGTTGAAAATAAATGAAAGAAGTAACTAAAGGGTTATCAGTATATTGCAGATAAATGATGATCTAGTCTTGAACTTAATGAAGGTGGCAACACAAAGTAGATACAAGAAATGTGTTGAATTCACTTTTGACTGACTGAAAATGCTGTTGATCTACTTACTGGACAAAGACTGTGAAAGAAAGATAAGGAACACCATTACTTTGGTCATCTACCTTATGTGACCCTGATTTAGGGTCAATAGGAGGGATAGAATGGGGTGAGGTTTGAAGGGGTGATTTCTGGTTTCATTTTGAATACAATAAATTTCAGATACTTGTGGAATTTGAGCCTCTCCTGGTGCCTTAGGCAGTTTTAAAGTTACATAGTATCTTATCTAATTAAGCTGAGATCACAGTATATTCTAATATTTGTTTTCAATGCTTTAATATTTTAGTATTTGTTTTTAATACTTTTGAAGTTTTAGTGTTTATTTTTAATGTCTTAGCACTCTAAATAATTAATCAGAATTCTTAGATTTTTGCTGTCCTAACTTTATGGTTCTTTTAGTGGATGCCAATTTACTGCCAACCAAGTGCGATTAATTTGGCTGTTGCACAGTGGCTTGTTTTCAGATCACTACTTCTAAATTCCATCTGTAATGTGGGAAGTTGAATTACTTGCATAACTCTGAAGGAATCTTCTGACCTCACTCTTAATGTGAATCTGTGGTAAAAAATAGGAGACATAGCCTTTGACTTAGTCACAGAAACTGACCAAATCTCCTGTCACATCCTCTTACTTTCAAAGCCCCAACTAGGGTTGATGACACATTCAGAAGTATGCTTACCAGCATGCATGCATTTTTGTAATTCAAAATTCATTAAATAGACATGATGTGATTGAAAATAAAGAAACAGTATGCAAAGAATATGTTGTGAATAACTTAAAATGAGTTCAGAAGGCAACAAAATAATCAGGCTTCATGTTTTCAGAAGAGTAGCCCCAACAGACAGAAAGAATACTTTAAACACTAAAGGGACTCAGTTCTCATGTCTTTTATTGCTGTTCATTTTTCCATCTGGCCAGAGTTGCTTTTTTATCTAGTACTTCTCTATTTAGTATTATTCTATCTTTACATTTTATTTCCAACCTACTCTGTCAGCCTAATTGTTGCCCTGTCCCAGGAGGATGTGAATAATTTTAAAGTTAGAGAAGCATCTGCATAGATAGAAAATAGCAGTCATGTCATTATAATTAGCCTATTTGTCTTTCTTTCATTTATGCCAAAAATGTATCAATATCTCCAAAGAACAAATAACTACTACCTATCTTAAAAGCGGAATAGGGACCCCAACTCTAATTATTTTCTTTGCTTCAAGTTAAAAACTATTTGGGTTTGCATAAATTCGAGCTCTTGATATATACTGTACATTTCTATGGGTTGCATAATTCTGAGAGCTATAGAATTATACTATTCAGGAAAGTAAAAATATAATTTCAAAAACTAAATTATCTTTAATTTTCATCAATTATTAATCATACATTTAATAAAACATAATGAACATAGAAAACTGAATATTCATACATCTCACTAAAGATATTTATATAATTTAAAAAAATAAAAAAAAAGATATTTATATAATTTAAATGAATAACAGAACATTATTTCTAAGAATTTGTAAGATAGGTATTCATGATAATATGTGAAATAAAGCTATAAGACTAAAATACAAAAAGAGTCTGGTGTAATCTAATGGAATTTTTACCTTCCGCCATGATAGAGAATTATGAACATTAGATTTAAAAGTAACCAAAGGTATATTTTATTGAATATATATTACTGTGGTTAGTCTTTCCTCCTGATGTATACTTAAGTCTCTGAAATAGATGGCAGGCCACATTTTATTGTTGGGCAGTCACTGATCATATGTAACATACCCCTCTTGCTTTCTTGCCCATGCTTTTACCTTAATGCTCAAACAAGGTGAGTACTCTTGGGCTTCTTGTCAACATGCAGTAAGTAGACTTGGACAGAGATCAGGGCCTGCTTTTTATAGAAGTGCTGGCCATCCTTCTTATTGGTGTTGTGTTTCACCACTGAATCTGTGCCTTTGTTGGACCTGGCATCAGTTTCTATGCACTGTTGGAGTACATAGACTCACTGCTGGGCAGTTCACATCAACTCTCTGCTTATATGGTTTGTTTTTTCTTTCTATTATCCCCCCCGCCACACACACACAACCAACCCACTTTCCATGAATATTGAATTTCAAGATTTAGAATTGGGATGAGTTAGGTGATCCCCACCTTAGCTTCTGACATTAACCATATTTTCTAGTCCAACTTTTACTAGAGAATCTTGTTGCAGGGAGTTGGGGAAGTTGGTGGTTATAAAGTACTGTATTTATTTTTATTTTTTCATTATGTTCAATTAGCCAACATATAGTACATCATTAGTTTTTGAAGTAGTGTTCAGTGATTCATTAGTTGCATATAACACCAGTGCTCATCACCACACATGCCCTCCTTAATAACCGTCACCTGGTTAACCCATCCTTCCAGCCCCCTCTCTTCTGTTACCCTCAGTTTAGTAGTCCAGAGTCAGTAGTTCAGAGTCTCTCATGGTTTGTTGCCCTCTCTGATTTCTTCCCCTTCAGTTTTCCTCACTTCCCCTGTGGTCCTTCATGCTATTCCTTATATTCCACATATGAGTAAAACCAGTGATAATTGTCTTTCTCTGATTAACTTACTTCATTTAGCATAATCTCCTCCAGTTCCATCCATGTTGATGCAAATGGTGGGTATTCATCCTTTCTGATGGCTGAGTAATATTCTATTGTATATCTGGACCACATCTTTATCCATGCATCTGTTGAAGAGCATCTCGGCTCCTTCCATAATTTAGCTATTGTGGACATTGCTGCTATGAACACTGGGATTATAAAGTACTTTAAAAATAAGTTATATACAACGAATGAGTTGTTGAACATTACATCAAAAACAAGAAAAAATAAGTGAATCTACTTTACAAGGAAAGAGGTGAGTGGTAGTAGTTGGTTGCTTCCATTCCCTTTTCAAAAACGTGAATGAGAAAGCTAGAATGTACATGATTTCTATAGCCAATTTTAGTCAAGTACAAGCTGAAGCTGTGAAGCACCATAGGTGATTTTCTTATATGGCTTCTAAATAACCCCTAAAGTCAGTGTCAAAAACGAGACTGTAAATATAGTGTGATATCATATTCTTTGGAATAAATGTATCACTTTGCACAGTGACTACTTTGAAAGGTAGTGCTCTTTTGGAACAGAAAAGATTTAGTGAGTTTGTTTAAAACAATTAGTACATATTGTCATTCATTTGAGTTATGCCACTTACATTCCAAGGGGAAGTCACTCCAATAGCATGTGTTCATTACCAAGTGAGCTATAAAGAGAGTTATAATCAAAGAAGTCTAGAATAGGGGCACCTGAGTGGCTCAGTGGGTTAAAGCCTCTGCCTTCGGCTCAGGTCATGATCTCAGAGTCCTGGGATCAAGCCCTGCATCATGCTCACTGCTCAGCAGGGAACCTGCTTCCTCCTCTCACTCTCTGCTTGCCTCTCTGCCTACTTGTGATCTCTGTCTGTCAAATAAATAAATAAAATCTTAAAAAAAAAGTCCAGAAGTGAGAAGTGTCCCAAAGGTGTGGACAGCTGGGGAAACAACTTCAAAGAGTTGAGGAGCTGACACTAAACAACTGGCAAAAGGAAGAGAAAGAGTCCTCCTGGCAAAGGTTAAAAAGCTTCAGGATTGAGAATACACAGAGCTTGTTTATTTTAGAACATGAACAGACACATTTTCATCAAGCTGATGATTTATGTATAAGGACAGTAATAAAAATCATTTGAAGATGAGATTGTCCAAGGCTTATTAAATAATCTTGAACTGTGAGGAGAGAGTGCACTGTTATTCAACACAAATGTCATAGGTGCTTGACCATGGAACATGATTGTTCTGAGTGATGAGTTCCCTCTTCATATGAACAGGAGAATTGTGGTAGGCAGAATAATACCCCTCCCCCCAACCTGTGAATATATTAATTTATGTGGCAAAAGGGAATTTGTGGGCACGATTAAATTCAGGATTTTGAGATGAGGAGATTATCCTGGATTATCCAGATAGGCCCAATGTAATCTTAAGGATCCTTCTAAAAGAGAGGCAAGAGGGTCAGAATCAGAGACAAAGACGTAATGATGGAAGGAGAGGTTGGGTAATGTGGGACCATGAGGCAAGGGATGTAGGCAGCCTCTAGAAGCTAGAAAAGAAAAGGAAATACATTCTCTCCTACGGTCTCCAGAACAAATGAACCCCTGCCTACCCATTTTAGGCTTCTGACTTGCAGAACTGTAAGATAATAAACTCGTGTTGTTTTAAGCCACTACATTTGTGATCATTTATTACAGCAGCAATAGGAAAGTATTATAGGGATGCATGTGTATATTAACCTCAGCAAGGTACTTCACAGCACCTTTAAAATACTTCTGAGCTGAGGTGGAGAAGATAAAACTATGCAATAGTGTGTGCTATCAGATCTGAAACTGCCACAATAGATACACTCAAAACATGGTATTTAAAAACATGGAATCCAGGGGCCGGGTTTGAATCCTGATCCTGCCCTTTCCTAGTCATATAATCTTGGAAAAGCTATTGGATATTTCTGTGCTTCTGTGCTTCTATAAAAAAAGTGGGATTAATTATTGCAACTATCTCAGAGAGAATTGTATGATTAAAACATTAATACACTTGATATTTATTAATTAATATTATATAAATTAATACTTTTAAAATGCTCAGAACATTTCATGGTATGTAGTGAGCACTATGTAAAGATTATGTTATTATTATTAGTGCCAGCCTAGAGTAAATTTTGTAGTCACAAGGTTCAAGCCTCTGTTCTTGATTCTAAACATTTCAGCACTTGTGTCAACAGTTTGAATAATGACATTAAAAACCAGTGATATAAAATTGAGAGCTAAAATTGAAGGCCAGGCTAAAGCCAATGGAATGAAATATATTTAGATTCAAAAACAAAGGTTTACATTCCAAATATTCGCCAGCATCATAATATATTTACTTTAAATATATGAGTATCATCTTGTGATCATGTTCTACAGCTTGAATTGCAAATACAGTTAAACTAAGTTTTTTCAAAAATAAAATGTGCAGTTTTATATATCATACCATAGGACTAAATTAACAGAACATCCATTATCTTCCTCCCTGCCCTAACCAACTCCCTTGTCCAATTTGCTGAAAACATCTGGCTTATAAAGACCTAAATGTTGGCAGGTGTAATGGGGGGGGAGGGTCAGTTCAACTTCTAAATCCAAATAAGGATTATCTGATACATTCCTTAATGTTTGTTTTACCACTGCCATACACAGATATTTTTGATAACTAATCTTACAATTTTATAGCTAATACCTACAAAAGTCACCAGTGAGAATCTTCAAGGAAGGCTGATCCATTCCTGCAGTGCTTAACCCAACCATGGAGTCCTCTGTTTTGGGTACCTGTGGATATACTTCTTAGGATTCAATATTTTTCATTTCATACCCAGCTAGGAGTACAGCAGCAAAATTGGTTTAGGACAGTGATTGAAAAAAATAATTTAAAAATATCAGCCATCACTTGCCTAGAGCCAGGGTCATGGGCAAGGATTGAATGCAAAGTAGCATGAGGGAAATTTTGGAAGATGATGGCAATAATCTATATTATGATTTATGTGGTAGTTATATGACTGAATACATTTGTTAAAATTCATCACACCATAGACTTAAAATGGATGATTTGTATGGCATATAAATTATACCTCCCTAAAGCTGCTTTCTCCCATTCTCCTTTGTTATCTCACCCTAGAGAACTGAAGCCTCCTCATTTTCATCTTGCTAAACCTGAAGTGTGTTATAGAACTCTCTTTATATCTCCAGGGAGCTTTATATTCCACCTATTTTAAAATTTATGTTTTAATTCAAACTTAATAAGTTACTCTTTCCATAGTTATTAACTCAGACAATTTCTTACTCTACCCCCTTTATATAAATGGAAGCATGCTCTTTACACTTTTTTCCAAATATTTCACTCTACAGAATATTTATTGAATACATACTAAAAGGCAGTGTTATAGATGCAACAAATAAAAGAGCGAGGAAGACAAAAACCCATGTCCTGTTATACTGATATTAGGTGATAATGCTAAGTAGAAAAATTAAGCAGGAGATGAGGATAGGAATGCGGGGTTAGGGGTTATGGTTTTTCAAAGTTTGGACAAAAGAAGACATCACGGAGAATGTACTGATTGAACATAGACTTCAAGGAGGAAAATAACTAAGTTACATGGATATATATATATATATATATATATATTTAAGTTACATGGCTATATATATAGCCACTTAACTTCGTTATTTTCCTCATTGAAGTCTATGAATGAATATATATACTCATTCATGAAATCTGGAATGAGGGGAAACATCAAGTATGACTTTTCTGAGAAGAGAGGATGCTTGAAATGGTTGAAGAAGCACAAAAGTCAGAATGGCAGCAGTGGCCATTCTGCAAAAATTGCAGAGGAGATAGAGATGAGGTCAGGCAGGTAGCAGGATGCTAGACTATTCAGAACCACATGGCCCATTTGAAAAGTCTGTGGCTTTCCCTTAAACATGGTGGTGAGATTTCTTGGCAAGAAAGCAGAAAAGTTTCTTGAAACTTTCAAGAAAGAAAGAAAAGTTATGTGTGAGTTCTTTATTAGGAGATGTACCTCAGGAAGCATCAGCGAGGAAGAGAGGACTCCAAGCAGAGAAGAAAGGAGAGGGAGGAAAAAAAGTTGAAAAAAATATGTTATTGAGCTGGCCACTACTACAAGTGACCGGTTGCTCCATCCATAGGCTCATCTGAAAACTGCATTAAATGTTTCTCAGACTCGTTCATCTGGGGGATAAAAGTGAAATGAAAGGACATACATGTTTGTAGATTGGAAAATTTCTTATTGAAAATATGTCAATTTTCCTAAATTTGATGTATAAAATCAATACAATCAAAATAAAATTCCGAGCGTGTGTGTGTGTGTGTGTGTGTGTGTGTGTGAGAGAGAGAGAGTGTGTAAGGGTTATGGGGAATGTGGAAATTGAAGAATGCTTCTAAGGTTTATAAAGAATTCAAGTGTAGCTAAAACAACTTTGAAGAAGAACAAAGTTGGAGAATTAATACTCACAGATAATCAACATTATGATTAATACAGTATGGTGTTGGTATGGAGACAGACAAATAGATTAGTGGAATAAAACAGAAAGGCCAGAAGCATAACCACACACATAAGGGCTGAAATTATGAAAAAGTTGTCACTAAATATGTCATAGGAGAATAGCTTCATGTGCTTGGGGAAACGGGAAGATTGTTCCAACTATAAAGGAAAAGATAAACATGTTGGGCTATTTTAGAAGTAGGAACTTCTCTTCATGAAAAGACACTTAAGAAACCAGTATATTTAAAATCTGTGTAACTGACAAAGTAATGTATCCACAATACACAAAGAAGACCTGTAAGTTAATAAGAAAAGATAGTGAAAAAGAGACAAGAGATTTTTTAAATAACCTTCCTAAAGGAGAATACAAAAGTAATTTGTAATCCTATGAAAAAATTCTCAAATTCATTAGTAACCAAGGAAATTCAGATTAAATCTATAATGTATATGTTCACTAGAATGAATTGAAAAGACTGAAAATGTCCAATATTATTGGCAAGGATGTGGAGAAATGGAGCTTTCATCTACTTCTTATTAAGTTATATGTTTATAGAGCTACTTTGGAAAATTATTTGGCAATATCTACTAAATCTGCAGATATGCATATCCTCTGATCCAACAGTACCACTCTTAAAGTGGTACACAATGGAAAGAGGCATATATGTTCACTAAAAGACATAGGAAAGAAAGTTCACAGAAGCATTATTCATAATTTCCCAAACTTAGAAACAAACCATATATCGCTGAGAATAAAATGGATAAGTGAGTCATGTGTTCATACAATGGCATGCTATATGGCAAAGGAAAAGGGACTGCTACTACAAAAACACCACTGATAAATACAACAAACACTGATAAATATAACAAACTCTTCAAGCAAATTAGAAGCCAGATGTAAAAGAATATATACTATGTGATTCCATTTGTAAAATATTTCAAAACAGGCAAATAATCTTTTGTTGGAATTCAGGATACTCATCGTCTTTTAGGAAAAGGCTGGGAATATGATGGGGCCTCTGAGTAATGGAAACATATAATTTCTGGTCTGTGTGCTTTATGTGGATGTGTTAATTTTGTGAATGACTAATGCTGTTCACATGGGATTTGCTCAGTTTTGTATAAGTAATACTTAAATTTTTAATTTTATTTAAAGTTTGTGCCTACCTAAATGCATTTTTAGAAATACATGAGATGACATATGTCTCATGACTGTCATGAAGGAAATACATAATTGATATTAGCTAATGGCATAAAGGAAGGGGCTACATAATATTTGAGCTTAAGTAGGATTGTGAATTAGTCTGTAAAAAGAGAGTTGTTAAGAACTGATCCCCCAAGTTTCATACATATTAAAAATAAAGTAAGAGGAGCACCTGGGTGGCTCAGTGGGTTAAAGCCTCTGCCTTCAGCTCAGGTCATCATCCCAGGGTCCTGGGATCGAGCCCTACATTGGGCTCTCTGCTCTGCAGGAAGCCTGTTTCCTCCTCTCTCTCTCTCTCTCTCTCTGCCCACTTCTCTGCCTACTTGTGATCTCTGTCTGTCAAATAAATAAATAAAATCTTAAAAAAAATAAAGTAAGAGGTTATGAGAACTGATAAAGGAGAGAATATCATTTAGCTACCCCTGAGAAAATTTATTTTGGAGGGTGGGAGAGGAGAGAGATGTCCTGAGGGCCACTGGCACCTGATGGCCTTTGGTCTCTGTGGTGATATTGTTACCAAGTTTGGTTAGACTGAGTCAAGTACACAAGCAGAAGGTAGCACTATATTGACTTAGGTAATACAAAACCACTAAGATGGGCTGCTATCTCATTCTTATTCTTTTCAAAAGTAGCTACATTATAGTTAGAAAATAAGTGGAAAGGACATTTATATTCACAGTATTTTATTTTTCAACAGAGGTTCTGATTTATATTTATTAATATTTATAGATATTTACTTTATCTTATATATTTACACTTAAAAGATTAACAACATTTTGTTGTGAGCAATTTCATAGAATATTTCATACTGTTCCTGTAAATTTATTTTAGCATTTAAATTTAGTTCATTTATGATAATTTTAGTTTGCAAGTTATATTATTCTATCTGTAGCACTACCAGCATGTACATGTGTGTCTGTGTTTTTCAGCAGCATTTTTTTTTAAAGATTTATTTATTTATTTGACAGACAGAGATTACAAGTAGGCAGAGAGGCAGGCAGAGAGGGGTGGGCGGAAGCAGGCTCCCCGCTGAGCAGAGAGCCCAATGCGGGGCTTGATCCCAGGACCCTGGGATCAGGGCCTGAGCTGAAGGCAGAGGTTTTAACCCACTGAGCCACCCAGGTGCCCCATTTTCAGCGGCATTTAAAATGCAGTGTATGATCATTATAAAACATAAAATCTGGCAATAAAGAATTAAAATGTAAATATATTACCTTGTTGAAATGCCAGCATCTACATTCAGCAGGTCAAATTTATTATTTATAATTATTGCAGATAAGTCTGGTTTTGGATAGAGAAAAGCAAAATTTTCAGTCCTGACTACTATTTACTCACTGTAGTCTTCATTTGAGGATTGCTGAGCTGAGCCTTCATCTTAATAGTAAAGAGTGTTTTGAAGTATTTTAGAAGAGGAATGCATCCCTTAGACAGTTTGTGTGTCCTTTAGAAATCAGATTAGTATTTGATTGCATTTTCCTACATATTACAAATTTAACTGTCATAGGATGAATCTTGCAGGGCTACTGAAAGATGCAATTAAAGATTCTAACTTGATCCATGCAGTTTGTCCTTGTGGATGGAGTCTTTCTGTCCTGTAATTTGCATGTGGTACAACTTATTATCATGTCTCTTATTTTTAAAAAATAGGAGTTTCAAACATGGAATCTGAATGCAGTATTTGGTTTGAATCCTATAACATTAATATTTTGTTTCCCTTAATAATTACTTAGTGTTAAATATGTTTTAATATACAAGGTGTTATTCCATTTTCTCAGGAACAGAGTATGGGGCACCTGGGGGGCTCAGTCATTAAGTGTCTGCCTTCAGCTCAGGTCATGATCCAGGGTCCTGGTATCCAGCCCGGAGCCCTGCGTCAGGCTCCCTGCTCAGCAGGAAGCCTGCTTCTCCCTTTCCTGCTCCTGCTGCTTGTGTTCCCTCTCTTACTGTCTATCTCTGTCAAATAAATAAAACCTTAAAAAAAAAAAAAAGAAAGAAAAAGAAAAACAGAGTATATACACTGACTTATTTCCAAGATGGCTCCTTTTGGCTAAACTATTACTTGTTTTCTCCCATTTTAGAGTATATGTGAGATGGGTTAATTTAAAATAGATGTATACCTAGAATATGCAAGCACATTAACTGTATTTAGTTAAAATTAGGCAACAGTCTATCACGTTGTTAACAAATGTGAATATAGTTCTGTTATTTGGAGAATCCATTCTTTTGCAGTGGAGAATTAAACATGCTTACATGTTTTGTGTTTTTAAAAATGAATGAACAAAATGAATTTTTATAACCTGCTTTTCTGTTTCCTAACTTAATACGTTCTTTCAGTTAGTAGGCAGATAACCTACTCAGTTATGCTGCAATTACAGCTGGAGTAAAAACTTTTTATTCCTGATTCTTCCTAGCAGAAAATTAAACAATTTCTATATTCCAACCTGTTACAAACTCAGCTTCCAAATAGTTTATACCAGCGAAGAATACAAGGGACACTGTTCCTCACAAAAAGATAGACATGATCATTAATAGAACACTTTTGTCTTATATTTGGGAGACATGTAAATCCTCTAATATCAAATTTATCAATAACTTCTTTCTACATGTAACCATATGACTTAAAATCTAGTAGAAAAAAATCCGTGTAAATTATTATTTAAAATGTATTTCAAATGCAGAGAGCAGGGACAAACACCTGTTGATTATTTTTTACCATTTAAAATTTTTGACTATGTAATGCATGTACATGTTTTGAAAATCAAAATAATATGAAGTACATGCTCAGAAGTCTTCTTACCATCCCACTCTCCAACCCATTCTACTCCACTGTACTGAAAAATATTTTATTAGATTTTTTCTTATCTCCTCCGTATTTTATACAAATACATACATATATGAAAATATATTCACTAGCTTGATTTTTTTAGAAAATTGGTAGTATGTATAGTATTTCATATCTTTTTTACTTTAAAATTTAATTGGGAAAATATAAAATTTTATTGGAGATCACTCTATTTTGGTACATAAAGACTATACCCATTCTTTTTACAAATACATAATATTCTATTGTATAGATGTAACCTGAGTTATTTAACCAAATTTCTATCAGTACACACATTGCTTCCAGTTGTTTACTACTACACTGCCTCGATGAGTAACCTCATTCATATATCATTTAGAATGTATACAGAATGCATTTTTGTAGGACAAATACACAGAAGCAGGTATCATGGCTCAAAGGATAATTGTATTTGTATTTTGGTGTATAATATCAGATTTCCCTGCATAGGAATTATGCCATTTATCACTCTCACCAGCAATGTATGGGAATGTGGTTTTCCCACAGCCTAACCAACTATGACTTTTAAAAAAAAATTTGGAACATGATAGGTGAGAAAAGGCATCTCTATAGTGTGTTTCCATTTCTTACTATAAGTGAAAAATCAGAAAATTTTTTTCTGTTTTTAAAGACCATTTGTGGGGCACCTCAGTGGCTTAGTGAGTTAAGTGTCCGACTCTTGATTTCAGCTCAGGTCATGATCTCAGGGTCATGAGATCAAGTTCCATGTCAGGCTCCACACTGGGCCTGGAGCCTGCTTAAGATTCTCTCTCTCCTTCTCCTTCTGTCTCTACCCGCCTCCCCTTTAAAAAAACACTCAAGCAAGCAAACAAACAAACATTTGTATTTGTTTTTCTGAGAATTGCCAGGTTCAGGTTCATATTCCTTGCTAATTTTTCTATTGGATTCTTGATCTTATTATTCTTTATTTCTAGAAGCTCTTCATACCTTGAGGAGGCTAGTCTTCTGTTTGTGGTACAAACTCTACAGATGTTTCACTGGTTTTCATTTGTCTTTTACTTTGCTTGTGATTTAAAAAAAAAAATTAGTAAAATTTGTTGCCCTTTTCATTTAAGTTCTCTGAATTTTGACTCTTCTTAGCAAGTGCTACCCAATGACAGACATTTAAAACTACACCCATATTTACATCTAATATTTGTGGGGTTTCTTTTCTTTTTAAATCTTAATCCAATTGAAATTAACCCTGGTGTATACCTGAGAGATCCAAAAATCATCTCTTTTCTCCTAAATGGTTCCCAGTTGTCCAAACAGGATTTATTTTAAAAATTCAGTTTTACCAACTGTTTTTAGATGCCACCTTTATCATATACTAATTTCCATATTTATTCCAGTCTATTTTTGAACTTTCCATCCTATTCCATTCTCTTCTCTATTCATATACTAATATAGCATCATTTTAACTATTAAAATCTTATTATATACTTTAAATTTTGTGTGGTTAGTGCCCCTTAGTTGATTTTTTTTAAACAATGTTTTACTACCTACGTTTGATTGTTCTTTTCCTATATAAACTTTGAACCAATAACAGCAACAACCACACTATTGATACTGGGGATTAATTTGCTATTTATAGATTTTATAATATATACATTTACTTAAGGAGGAATAGACATCTTTTTATTATTGAATCTCCCTAGCTAAAGCATAGTGTAGTTTTCTATTTGTTCAACTCTATGTAGATCCTTCAGAAAAATTATAGGTTTCATTTCAGATTTATTTCTAGATATATTCTCTTTTTTGTTACTACTTTAAAGAACAGAATCTTTTTAAAATTAAATGGGTTTTGTCTATGCAGAAGGTGTCTATTAAATTCTCAATGCTAATTTTATATCCTGATAACTTACTGTTTCTAGTAGATTTTCACTTCATTCTTCTGGAACTACAGGAGCACTTCCTTACCTCTGTCATCTGAAATACATTTATATTTTCATTTTACATTGTCATACCTCCAACTTCTTTCTCTTGTTAATCTCACTGGCTGAAGCATCTTATATAATGTTAAACAGCAGTGGTGGTGTTGAGCATTTTCTTCTCTTCCTGATTTTAACTGAAATGTATTATAATTAAATAAAATATTATAAATATAAAATGTTAAATATATTCAACATTATTCTGGAGGACCCAGATGGTGCAAAAAGATAAAATATTTATATCTATGTGTTCATTTTAATGAAATATCTATTGAGTCCTATCTTATCGAGGTGTTTTTGTTTTGTTTTAAAAGAAATAGGTTTAAATCAAGTCAAAATGCCCTTTCAGCATTTAGAAATCAATCATATGAATTTGCATTGAGTTGCATCATTGAGATGCATTAGTGAGAGAGAAATGAGAATTTACTCCATTGTTTTCAATTTTTGTCCCTTTTTCTAGTTATGGATAAAATATCACTTACACTTTATGAAAATAATTTTATGATTTATTTATTTATTTTTATTATGTTATGTTAGTCACCATACAGTACATCATTAGTTTTTGATGTAGTGTTCCATGATTCATTTCTTGCATATAACACCCACTGCTCCATGCAATACGTGCCCTCCTTAATTCCCATCACTCGGCTAATAATTTTAAAGAATTCTTTCTTTTATGTACTCTTGAATAGGTGAATTACCATCGGAATGGTAAGTTCTTTATGGATTTGGTAGAATTTCATGTTAAACTATTTGAGCTTAGTGGTATTTGCAGAGAAGGGGGTATTATATTATTTACAAATTTCTCCAGTTCTCTAGGGAAATTTATCTGTTTCCACTTTCTCTTCTGGTAATGTTTCTGGTAGATTTTATTTTTCTAGATAATTATCTATTTCATTTATATATTTTTTTCATAACCCTACCTGAAGTAGTTTGTAAATGACTTTTAAAATTTCCTTAGTGACTTTGATTATTTATATTACTTCTCATTTTGTGTTTTAATCTTTATTTTGTCTTTACTAGGGATGCTAATGGTTTCTTTTACTGATTTTATTTTTTGCTCTGTAATTCAATCTGCAACTTAAAAAATAGATGAGGTATGTCTTCTTGTATATATTTACATATGTTTAGTGTTTTGTAGTACCTCTTAGTATTTAGAATTTTTTAAAAAATCTTTGTTCTAGGGGTTACCATTAAATGTATACATTTATATAATACATTTATATAATATCCTTAGTTTTCTTTTTCTTTAAATGGTGTCTGTTGGTACCTCATTATGAGCAACAGTGAAATTAATTAGCTTGTAAATTCTGCTTCTTCTTCTCTTCTCATGTCCAATTTGTTCAATAGTATTAATTTTTATAATATTTACCACCATTATGTTCAGCGTTATACTGGAAAACCCAGACAGTACAAAAACATGAAGCTGAATGTTTGGGTGAAAAATAAAAGGCAGGGGAGCCTGGGTGGCTCAGTGGGTTAAAGCCTCTGCCTTCAGCCCAGGTCATGATCCCAGGGTCCTGGGATGGCGCCCCTGCTTCCTCCTCTCTCTCTGCCTGCCTCTCTGCCTGCTTGTGATCTCTGTCTGCCATATAAATAAATAAAATCTTTAGAAAAAAAAGAAAAAGAAAAGGCAAATCTTTTGACTGGGAAATAAAAATGTAAAACTGTATTTGCAGATGATCTGATTATATGTGTGGAAATCTGTGAAAAAAAAAACTAAACAAAAGTTATGGTAATTAATGAATACATTTAGCAAAGTTGCAGTTTACAAGGCTAGTACACAAAAACTAAATGTATTTCTATAAAATGGAAGTGCATATTTAAGAAATACTTACACTCCATCTTAAATCATGTAAAAATAAAAACTATTTAGAAATATATTTAATAAAGATATGCAAGGTCTGAATACCAAAAGATTACAAAACATGCATTGCTGAGTTTAGTTGATCTGCTGAGTTTGACTGATTTATAGATTCAATAAAATCCTAGTCAAATTGATAGGTTAATTACAACAACTATATGACAATGAAAAGAAACTATAGTAGTCAAAACAGCTTTAATAAAGAAGAATAACATTGAGAAACTTACATTATCTGATTCAAGACTTACTGTGATGCTGAAATAACTAATATAGTGTGGTATTGGCATAATAGAAGACAACAAGATTAATTAAACAAAATGAAGATTTCCAAAATAAACCCACATATATTTGGTCACTTGGTTTTTGCCATAGGTGTGAAGGCAATTGAATTGAGGGAGGATACTCTTTTTTTAATAAATGTTCCTGAAACAACTGGTCATCTGTAGAGTAAAAAAAATTATAAATGACTCTTTATATCATATACAAAATTTAACATCAAGAGAATTATAGACGTTACTATTAGATAAAGGTATAAAACTTCTTGAAGAAAACACAGGATAAAATTTTTGATATATTGGCTTTGACAGAGTTTCTAAAACGAGACAAAAA
Organism: Enhydra lutris kenyoni; assembly: GCF_002288905.1. Taxonomy (NCBI): domain Eukaryota; kingdom Metazoa; phylum Chordata; class Mammalia; order Carnivora; family Mustelidae; genus Enhydra; species Enhydra lutris. Next base: position 9,033,230 of record NW_019154107.1, on the reverse strand, counting down.
CATTCTCCATGAAATAAAATAAAAGACAAAATGGACTCCTTGTTCTTTGATAGGCATGGTTAAGAAAATGAAATTGCCAGCCACAAAATGAGAGAAGATATTTGCAAGTCTTCTAATTTGACAAAGATAATGTATCTTTATATTTAAATGTATCATATATCTTTATATTTATAAAGAACAAATCTAACTCAATCTTAAGAAAACATATCAATTTTTCTACCTGGCAGAAGGTTTAAAGAGATATTTAACCAAAGAAGATATATTTATAGACAATAATCACATGAAAAGATGCTCAACATCACTAGTCATCAGAGAAATTCAGATTCAAACCATAATCATACACACACTAGAATTGCTAAAACCCAAGGAAAAAAACCCTGAAATACTAAGTTTTGACAAAGATATGAAGCAACTGCATTTCTTATACATTGCTGGTGGAGATGCAAAATGGTACAGCCATTTTGAAAAAAGCATTTTGTCACTTAAACATCAGCATTAAACGTACTTATCTCATGACCCAGCAATCCCACATCTAAGTATTTACCCAAGATAAATTTTAAAAATAGGTGCATATAAAGATTTTGTATTAATCAGGGTTCTCCAAAGAAACTGAACCATTAGGGTGTGTGTGTGTGTATAAGAATATTATAAGGAATTGGCTCATATGACTATAAAGGCTGAAAAGTCCCCAGATCTTTAATCAGCAAGCTAGAGACCCAGAAAAGCTGAAGGTATGTGTTTCAGTTGGAAAGTTGGCAGGCTTGAGACCCAAGAAAAGTTGATGTTTCAGTCCAGATCTGAAGGCTGGAAAAGGTCTATGTTCCTGCTCAACCAGCCAAGCAGGCAGAGTTTCTTCTTATTTGAAAAATGGTCAGGCTTTTTGTAATATTAGTCCTTCGATTGTTTGCGTGAAGGCCAGCCACATTAGGTAGGCCAATCTGCCTTACTCAGTCTACTGATTCAAATGTTAATCTCATCTAAAACTACCTTCACAGACACACCTAGGATTATGTTCACTAAATATCTGGGCGCTTCATGGCCCAGTCAAGGTGACACATAAAATTAACTACCACAGAGTTTTATACACATTTCCAAAGTAGCATTATTTATATTAGCCCCAAACCGGAAGAAAAAACCCAAGTGTCCCATAACTGGTGAATGAATAAATAAATTGTGGTGTACCCATATTATGGAATACTACTCAGTAATCAAAAGGAAAAAAATACTGATGTAATAACATAGATGAATCTCAAAAACATGGTGCTAAGTTAGAAAGTGAAACACAAGAGACTACATAGTATATGATCCTGTTTGTATAAAATTTTAGAGAAGGTTAAGTTATGGTGACATAAAGCAAAGCCGTGGTTGCCTGGGACAAAGGATGAGGGGAATAAATGCAGAGTCATTAAAGAATTTGGGGGGTTGATTTAGAAGTTCTATATCATGTTCATGGGGATGACTACACAAATACATACAATTGCCAAAATTTATCAAACTGTAACACTTAATATAGATTGGTTTTATTGTATGTAAATTTTCCCAGTGAAGGCTGGGAAAAAGATGTTAATTACAGCATTATTTAGGAGACTAAAAATAGAATATTTCATAAAAGAGTAATGATGAAGTTATGACATTTCAATTGAATGAAATATGCTCTCACAAAAAGGATGGATTTGAAAATGTATTTTGAATCATACATGGTTGGTACGCTATGACTGAAGCTATTTTAAAAAATCACATTTCAATAGACACTAAAAGGAGAACATGGATATTTAGAAATAATTGTTTTAAGGAAATAAAAAAGTTAATATTTAAAATTTTTATTTACATTTTTATAAGAATAAATGCAGTCTAAAGAAAAATAACATAATTATATATTACAAGTCCCACGGCCACCGAATAATAGCAAGTCTCAGTTTACCCCACTTTAAAAACTGAATGACCCATTTCCCAAAGGAGTTTATAGTCAGCGGTGGAAAGCAAATAATATAAAGCTTAGGGTTATTTTAAACGCTTTCAAAGTTAAGATTTTATAAATGCGAGGAAGATGCTAATATAAGGGAAAGTTTTTTTTATTTATTTCTGATTATTCTTGTCCCATTTTATGACAAGATTTTTCTTTGTGCTTTTCAGTTGCTTTGTATCTTTCATGACATCAGAATTAATGGGGAAAATGCTTGCATCTGACACTACTATTCAAACACTTTTATTGGATATATTATTATTTGTAATGGCCTCACAGTTTTACATTTTAGTTAGATTCTCCCTGTGCCTAAATCATTCTCTCTTAATGACTTAGGCACTGGAGGCACATTAAAGCTTTTAGCCACTAAGAAATCACAGGTCTTTTAGGAAATTGCTGCTGCCATGCATAATTTGGTACTCATGGCATTCACCTGTGCCTATAGCAATTAGAGATTTCCCCACTGATTCCACAACATCATGAAAGAGTTAATGGACCTCTCTAATAGTGCATCTTCCTAACTGGATAAAATAAATTGTTTCAGTGCAAGTCTAATCAGATTTCTTAATAAAGATAAGAAGTAATTGAGTTATTGGCATTCTAGCTTATCTGATAACAATAAAGAAGGAGCATAACACATTTAACATAACATTTAAGATTATACAATATGTGATTTAAAAATGAGAGACTATGGACTCTGAAAAACAATCTGAAGGGTTTGAAGAGGTGGGGGGTGGGAGGTTGGGGGAACCAGGTGGTGGGTATTAGAGAGGACACGGATTGCATGGAGCACTGGGTGTGGTACAAAAACAATGAATACTGTTATGCTGAAAATAAATTTAAAAAATGATAAAAAAATAAATAAAAATAAAAATGTTCAGTAATAATAAAGTGAAAGCCCTGTGATTGGAAAGCAAAAATATTTGTATCCATCCTGGAGAAAAGGATGTAATTAATCTAGCATTAGACACCTCAGAAAGTCTGGTTATTCTCATTTTAGTGAGGCAGAAACAACCTGGGAACAAAAATACAATTGTGAGTTTCCTCTTCAATTCTTATGACATAGCTCGAGGCAGTGATGCTCTCAAATTCTCTTCCTCTGCCACTTCCTTATGTATCACTAACTTGCCCTCACACATTATTATTATTTTTTGTCTAACGGACACTGTATTCTAAGTTACTGACAAATACTAAAACATAACTCCTTGTAATAACCCTATGCAGTAGGTATTATTGATGTCTCTGTTTCAGATATGAGAAACCAGAGATCCAGAGATATTAAGTAACTTTCCCATGCTTGTGAGTCTTCATCTGTACTTTGAAACCTTTGAGTTAATGTACCCTGGTGTTTTATTACTTTTTCCAAATTTCACTGAGAATAGATTTGATATTAGTTACTTAGGACTCCCATTTCCCCCCTATTTATGTTATTTTCCTTAGCAATTATGGAGCATTATACCTTATGGATGGGAAAAAAATATTGGTGCCATGATAAAAACATTCTAAGTCCCCAATATGCGGGTGAGGAGCTATTTTCAGAAAATTCTGTCTGTACCCCAAAATATATGCCTTTGATGTTTTTAATCTATATTTTTCTACTTTAAGCATGCTTTATAAGGTAGTTGAAGGGTTTTTTTTACCAATAAGACTAAGGTAATACAGCCTCAAACCCAATAGAATCCAGTTCACCAACATTTGCAATTACTTCAAAATTTGGAGGAATAGGGGAGATGGGCAGGTTGGAAATCGCTTGTCAATATATTTAATCTCTCAAAAAGCATAATTTTCTCAAATACCTGTATCCTCACTGCTATTAGTTTTGCAGTCTCCATAGTTTATAGCACCTTCTATAACGATGTTGGCTGTCAAAAATGTACTCCTTCACCAAAATCAAATGCTTCCTAAATCTCAGTGATGTTGAAGTACAGTCACTTTATACAATAGAAATAAATATTTCTCTACTGAACTAAGCATACATAGAGAACAGTTCTTTGGAGTTGAAAACAAACGGCTAGGAAAGGAATTGCTGAGCAGGCTTCTTTGTCCTCTTAGATTATACATACCTAGGAAAAAGAAGTGGTAAGCATACTTTTAGAACTATCTCAAGTGGAAAAAACAATGGATTAGCATATATTTAGAATCTGGTTTGGTACAATTAAGTGTTCAAAATAATTCTAACAGCTTGATTTCTTAGACCACTCTATCTTTTTAAGTAATCAATAAAGAGTAGAATTGGGGTTATAGGAGAACCCATGGAAAGGCATTATTTTACATTTTTCTCTCTTTCCCCTGGTATAAAATGAATGTGCTTTCTAGGAGGTAACAAACTGAAGAGTGTAGTTTTCACATCTTAATAGCATTAAATACCATCACTGGATCACCATCAATGTTTCCCCTTGACTACTCAGGTACGTAATAGGTTTCCAGGCCAGAAATGGCCAAGTCACTGTCATTTTATTGAAGTACAAATAAGTGCCAATATCAAAGTACACACCTGTAAATTCTCTTGATCAATTAAAATTAACATATACATTAATTATAAACTGCAAACTAGCAATGTGTGAAGCATGTACTGAAAAAAACATCAATTAATATCAGTTTAAAAATTACAGACAGGGGTCACAGGACCCAAGCGAGAAATATGCATATTTCATCACCATGCCTCAAGACAAGACACTTATCCCCATCCTGGACTTATTTTTAAGGTAGAAGGAAAGTTTAATTTTTTAAAGCACTTCCTTTAATGATGTTATAAGTCAGATCTACTTGCCAGTGGCCATGTTTGCCACTATTTATTCCCTGCCTCATACTGAAACAATACAAACAAAATTAGAGCTTAGATGTAGAGAAAAAGTATTCATTTATCATTTTGATAAAGCCGTACTCATGATTAACAGCTTTATATGTAGAAAGAGATATTTTTAAGGAGAAAGTAGTGATTGTGTTACTGGTAGCAGTGTGTGGATTTGAGGGAGATAAAGCTGAAGATGTTCAATCCAGAGATGGATTAGATAATTAAGGTAAGGTGGATGACTTAGTATTTCCTTAACATGGGAAAATACAAGCAATCAGAAAAGTTCTACATGCTTTTACAACCATGATCTTCCATTCTGTTTTCATCAAAACCCATATTCCTCTTTATATTTGATTAAATTGGATGGATTTTCTGTTTTCATCAAATGATAATCTATATACTTGTGAACTGGATCCTATCAAAGCTTGCCTACTCAAGAACTTGATTGTTTATATTATCCTGGGGCCGGTAAACTATGGCCCACAATCCAAATACTGCCTTTCATCTATTAGTAAGTAGTTTTATTGGAATACAGCTATGCCTGCTCACTTTATCTATGGCTGCTTTTGTGCTATAGTGACAGAGCTTAGTATCTGTGACAGAGACCACATGGCCCAGAAAGTTTAAAATATTTAGTATCTGGTTATTTAGAGAAAATGTTTACAAACTGATGTCCAACATCCTCAATATTTTTTTCTTCTTGGTTAGATTATTCCCATTAACAAATAAACATTTTGTAATATTTCTCATTAAAAGTGCTTATCTGTCCTAACTTGCTACTTTCTCCTTCAAGACTGTCCCATTTCTCTATTCCTCTTTATAGAAAATATCCTCAAAAAGCCTGTATATATCCTAGCTTTTCCACCTTTCTTTGTCCAGTTTTTTACTTGAATCTGGTGAAGTTTATTTCAACCATTTTATAAAACTGTTCTTTTAAGGTCATCAGTAATATACATGATTCCAATTTCACTGACAAATTTTCAGTCCTCATCTTATTCATCAGCAGCATTTGACATAATACTTTCACCCAATTTGGGGGGAACATTTATTTGATTCTTCTACATTACACACAGTTTTTCTGCTCTGTCATTTTTCCTGGTTCCTCATTTTTCTGGCTCCTGAACCCTGAAGTAGTACAAGATTCAGTCCTCAGACTTCTATCTGTAATTATCCCCTTCATAATTTTATCCTGTATCATTAACTTAGTTACTATATATTCTATACATTGGTGATTCCCAAAATTGTATTTCTAACTCAGGACCTCATCTTCAAATTCCAAACACCTGTCTAACTGCCTCAGCTACTGCTTGGATCTACTTGGATCGTAAATAGGCATTTTACTGTTAATTTGCCCAAGAAAGAACTCTTTTTAACACACATTTCCTGAAGGATCCACTTTGCTGAGGCTCATGCTTTTGCTAAATTCCAAATAAATGTAGTCTGCCTCTATAGAAACAGATGATTATCTATTTTAAAGCTTCCACTAAGGTTTTCTGCTTCCAGTATGGAGGAGTAAGGGCCCAATATGCATATCAGTTCAAATACTAGTTAAGAACTTTAGTCAAAAGCAAGCAAATAAGCCAAAATACCTGGAGCTCTGGGGACTTCACAAATAAAAACACATCTGTAAAGGGGAATCAAAACTTGGACCAAGTAAACAAGAGAGTGGTTTCCGTGTTTTTTACTGCAGTCATGGCAAGACAGGGGCAGCTAAAACTCTTACAGTCAATCTGGAGTTTTTCTGGTAGGAAAGCAAGTAGGGAACACTGCAAAGGAGAGATCCAGAGAAGGGAAATATTAAATTTTATGTTTAAACTCAGCCCAAACCTGTAAAGCATGCACATGTAGGGCAAACTGGAAACCGGTTCCAGTTAAGGCTAAGAGAATAAAATTGAAGTCTAAGCCACTTAACCCCTTAGGACACTTTTCAGTTTGGGTATTATCAAATTAACTAACTACTAAGAGAAAAAAAATACATCACTACTTTTTAGAGCAATGTAACCAATGTAAGCAATGAATCCAGAATGTCCACAGTCTGATACTCACAATGGCCATGATACAATCCAGAATTATTTGACACACAAAGAGCCAGGAAACTTAGGCCCAATTTCAAAGGAAATCAACAGATGCCAACCCCCCGATAAACTAAATAGATAATATACTAATTACATTGAAATTTATCTAATACTCAGCAAAATCCCAATAAAAATTCCAGCAGGGTTTTTTTTGGTGGAAATTGACAAATTTATAGCTAATATTTAATTGTGTTTAGTAAAGGATAAGTAAAAAACAGAATAATTGGTAAACTAGTGTAAAATTTACTTGTTTTTGATTCGTTTCAATTCAATTGTTTTATAAAGTTCCTGAAAAATATTGCAATCCTCCAACTCTGCACTTAGTATAACATTTAGGTGAGCACTAAGAACACTTATGGAAAAGTATATAGAATATGGGTGTATCTAATTTTATCATACATTATTGGACATTATTGTCATTTTCTTAACTCCAAAAGCTATCAGGAAACATAAAGACCACATATATCCAGACCTCTGTTTTTCAGGGAGAGAATTATATTAATGGTGGAAAATGTTATACAGTACAAATATTAAAGTTGACATAAGTAGATTTGCTTTAGCATTTATTTAGTAACTTAACCACTGCATTTTTTTTTCACCTCTATGAAGTTCTTACTAGGCCTTTTTCCTGTCAATCAGACTAGTGCAAGATGTGACCTAGGTTTATTTTAATGGAAATTTTTACCTGAAAAGAAGTGCCACTCAGCTTTTAACTGAGTATCAGGGGTTAGGTCAGGTTAAGAGAATATTGTATACATTTTTTAAAAGAAAATATTTCAAACTCTTCATAGCACATGCAGTGGTGCCCTCCTCCACCTCTTATGACCTGACAAACTGATAATGCCAGACTGGGCTTCTCAATTTAGTTGTGGAAATCTCCTTTTTGGGTATTATTAACTTTATACTTAAAAAAAAATGCTACTACTTCTAAGGGATGCAAGGCTTTCCAACTTGACTCTAAATGTCTTCCCTGCCATTGTGTTCTTTGTGTAGGCTGCCCTATGGAGTCTATTTAAAGAGAGATTGAAGAATCAAACCCACTGACAGTCTCTCAGAAAGATTTGCTGTTGCACTTGACAGGAAGTAGCTTATCAATCATCTAGAGGCCTTTTGTTTGGAAAACTAGAAAGAAAAGTAAAGCAAATCTTGAGGGCTATTTGCTCATAACTTGTCTATGCTTATGTGCCTTAAAGTATTTCTTATTAAGGAATTTCCATATAGATTTTGGTAAATTGACACTATTTCTCAAATAGTAGGAAGACTAGGTATGATGGAATTAAACAGAAAGTGGCTTGTTTAGATAACCGGTCTAAACCAACTTTTATTGAAAAATATACAACTGAAACCTATTGTTCAAGGCCCCACAACTAGAGTCAGTCTTGGCTGTATTCTTTGTAGTATGTTACCCAGTGCCCTACATTTTAATTTTTGATAGCAATATTAGCCTGCTTATCTTGAATTACAAAATTACATCTACATGCAAATTCAAATGTAAGTTTTATAAAAAGTAATATTTCAAATTTGAAAATAAGCTGCAGAGCTTCCTTTATAAACTCTTACATGTAGGTATTAAAATATCTATATTAATGAGGACATAAATGTTGATTACTGTCTTAACTATAGAGAGGATTATATTTGTGTTATTCGCTACACTTATATTATATGCCAAGCACTACACATATTTGATCTTGCAAAGTAGGTACTATTATACACATATTTTAGATGAGGACATGGGCACTCAAAAAGGTAAAGGACTTCTCAAGGATACATAGTTAATGACAAAGGACAAAGATTCTATTTCAGATTTGTTTGATTTCAAAGCATAAGCTCTTATCCATTTTGATAACTCCACAATGTTTTTCTCTGTAGCCCATGCCAATAGTGAATCAAACCTATTTCTCTTCTGTTTAATTTAAAAATTGTTTGTATAGTCAACAGCTCTCCTCTGCTGTCCTGCCTGCCACTCCCTTGTAGTGTATTCAATAAACTTCTATCTCCTTAAGTAATATAATAAATATAATATAATATATTTGTTTATATGTTTTTTTCTATTGGCGACTAGAGTTGCTCTGCATTAAAATTTTATGCATTATGTAAATCCAACCTGCAAAAATAATCATCAGTCACTTTCATCAAAAATAATTGTCAGGTCACCCCTTAGTCTTCTCTTAAGTAAACACAGAATTTTATAACAAGAAAGATCCTTAGAGTGTATAAAATATAAAAACCAATAATTTTCACAAGGGAAAACTGAGACCTATTTAAGGTGAAGGAGCTTGAAGCCATTTAAATTTCTGAAGGGTGTGTGATCACTCAGAAAGCCAGGTCTGAAAATGACATCTCCAGACTCTTCTGTCTGCTCTGTGTGTTGTGCAAACGTGTGGTCGAGGTAGGGAAAGAAAGAAAAAACAAGAGCAATTTAAAACCAATTATGTAGGCAAAATTCAACTCTATGAGGTGGCCCTTCCTGAATAAAAATGTCCTCAGTGTAGCTGGAGTGTTATTATACTAGGCATATTTGTATTTCAAGTACAGTCATGTTTCTATTGTCATAATAATGAGAAGCAAGGCTGGCATGGGAGGTTTTAAAACCTCGTAGATATGTGAGAAGAAATACTGTGTGTGTGACTATCGTCAATGTAGTTGATATCTTGAATACCTGAAAGTAATCTGTAGAATATTATTTTAAAATTTGAGTTTATCTTACAAAAAGATCAGTTTGATAGAAATGTAAATATTTTTAAAGTTTTCAAATAAATGTAAGCATAAGTAAATTGAGATATTTAAACATAAAAATAAATGAAATTGTTAAAAATATAATGATAAGTTGACCATAGAGTTGAGGGTCTATTTCTGGCTCTCTATTCTGTTCCATTGATCTATATGTCTGTTTTTGTGCCAGTACCATGCCGTCTTGATGATGACAGCTTTGTAATAGAGCTTGAAGTCCAGAATTGTGATGCCACCAACTTTGGCTTTCTTTCTCAATATTCCTTTGGCTATTCGAGGTCTTTTCTGGTTCCATATAAATTTTAGGATTATTTGTTCCATTTCTTTGAAAAAAATGGATGGTACTTTGATAGGAATTGCATTAAATGTGTAGATTGCTTTAGGTAACATAGACATTTTCACAATATTTATTCTTCCAATCCAGGAGTATGGAACATTTTTCCATTTCTTTGTGTCTTCTTCAATTTCTTTCATGAGTACTTTATAGTTTTCTGTGTATAGATTCTTAGCCTCTCAACTCTATGGTCAACTAATCTTTGACAAAGCAGGAAAGAATGTCCAATGGAAAAAAGACAGTCTCTTCAATAAATGGTGTTGGGAAAATTGGACAGCCACATGCAGAAAAATGAAATTGAACCATTTCCTTACACCACACACGAAAATAGACTCAAAATGGATGAAGGACCTCAATGTGAGAAAGGAATCCATCCAAATCCTTGAAGAGAACACAGGCAGCAACCTCTTCGACCTCAGCCGCAGCAACATCTTCCTAGAAACATCGCCAAAGGCAAGGGAAGCAAGGGCAAAAATGAACTATTGGGATTTCATCAAGATCAAAAGCTTTTGCACAGCAAAGGAAACAGTTAACAAAACCAAAAGACAACTGACAGAATGGGAGAAGATATTTGCAAATGACATATCAGATAAAGGGCTAGTGTCCAAAATCTATAAAGACCTTAGCAAACTCAACACCCAAAGAACAAATAATCCAATCAAGAAATGGGCAGAAGACATGAACAGACATTTCTGCAAGACATCCAGATGGCCAACAGACACATGAAAAAGTGCTCCATATCTCTCGGCATCAGGGAAATACAAATCAAAACCACAATGAGATACCACCTCACACCAGTCAGAATGGCTAAAATTAACAAGTCAGGAAATGACAGATGCTGGCGAGGATGCGGAGAAAGGGGAACCCTCCTACACTGTTGGTGGGAATGCAAGCTGGTGCAACCACTCTGGAAAACAGCATGGAGGTTCCTCAAAATGTTGAAAATAGAACTACCCTATGACCCAGCAATTGCACTACTGGGTATTTACCCTAAAGATACAAACGTAGTGATCCGAAGGGGCACGTGCACCCGAATGTTTATAGCAGCAATGTCTACAATAGCCAAACTATGGAAAGAACCTAGATGTCCATCAACAGACGAATGGATGAAGAAGATGTGATATATATACACAATGGAATACTATGCAGCCATCAAAAGAAATGAAATCTTGCCATTTGCGACGACGTGGATGGAACTAGAGGGTATCATGCTTAGCGAAATAAGTCAATCTGAGAAAGACAACTATCATATGATCTCCCTGATATGAGGGAGAGGAGATGCAACATGGGGGGTTAAGGGGGTAGGAGAAGAGTAAATGAAACAAGATGGGATTGGGAGGGAGACAAACCATAAGTGACTCTTAATCTCACAAAACAAACGGAGGGTTGATCGGGGGAGGGGGTTGGGAGAAGCGGGGGTGGAGTTATGGACATTGGGGAGGGTATGTGCTATGGTGAGTGCTGTGAAGTGTGTAAACCTGGCGATTCACAGACCTGTACCCCTGGGGATAAAAATATATGTTTATAAAAAATAAAAAATAAATAAAAAAATTTAAAAAAATAGCATTCCATCCCCCCCAAAAAATAAATAATGATAAAATTGTAGGACAGGTTTTTGTGTGAACAGGAACATAATAAACAAGGAAAATAATTATTTTTCTATTACATCACTTAACTAGGGTAGAATAGAAGGAAATGAACTTATACATCAGGTGAAACTCTTAGTGATCCTAATATGAAGACTGGAAAAAGAAATGAGTAATTTATGAGAAGCTGGTGTTCCTTTTCTCCCTCCAATCTTCAATTTTTAGTTAATTCAGATACTTACAGACATGCAATAGTAGCTACACTTGATGAATTTCCTGATTTATAGAGCTAAGTTTCTGTAGTTTTTTATTAATGGGTTCTATAGTTTTACTGATGAAGCAAAGCTCATGGAAGTTTAATTTCCATATTTTTTAAACAGATTCAAAAAGATCCTCTCAAATATCTTTGTGTGTATGTTTTTTTAAAGGGTGGCGGTCATTTGGTGTCAGGAGATTTTAGTAAAATGGTAAGTTTCTCATTTATGACTCAGAATGCAATTCAGACATGAAATGTAACTATCAATGATCTAGTTAAAATAATTGTTTCCTACAACTGGCACATATGTTACATAACAAAATATTGGAGTCCATCTCTTTTATATTATCCTAGGACCTCACATAGGATGAAGCAAGATTTCTTATCCTCAGCACTATCGATAGAGACTGGGTAACTCTGTTGTCGGAGACTATCCTGTGCACTGTAGGATGTTCACCCAGCCTCCCTGGCCTCCACTCACTAAATGCCAGTGGAATTCCTCCTCCCTTTTTAATGCCCTTTTGAGGAGTGTCTGCAGACACTTGCCAAATTTCCACTGGAGGACATAATCTCCCCTGGTTGAGACTACCGGGTTAGTTTACCAAAGTAAACTTTTCTCTGTGCCTCTGATCCTTCACTGTTTAGGACATGGACCCATTTATGACTCTAACTGTCCTCAGAATAACTTCATGCAGAAACAGCATTTTTTGTATTACATCTTGGTTAAAATATCTAGTCTGGACAATATATCTAAATAATATATTTGAATGAAAACAAAGAAAAAAATTGAGAAAGTGCATATTTTTAGGTACCTCACACATTAAATCTTCTTACAAAACACCTTGGCTCATCAAGGATTCATTTTAACTGCCAATCAAGTCACATCCTACATGTCTTTAGGTAAGTAAATCCTGTCTTTCTCATAGTACCATGGAAAGTCTTATGTCAGGCTGTTATTTTTTCCCTCAACATTTATATTAAGTTCATGTTCAACTTTAAGTATCTATATCCCAGAAATCAGAAATCTGAATGTAACACTTTCAGTGACAAACAATGTTTTAGTAAACCTAGGTTTGTACCTACAAATAAACCAAAGAGAAGAGAATGTTATTTGGAAGATATTTGGAAGATGTCAGTTCTTAAAATAAACCACACCTCTCCCTCCCCCTGGAATGATTTTCTAAATCAGTACTCTTACATTTCCAGCTGCCTTGATAATATCTTAAACAATATCAACTATATTAACTGTATCTTCAACAGAAGTTCACTACAATCAGCATGTTGATAATGGAATTTCTTCAAACTCAAATCCAAACCTCTCTTCTTCTAAATAATCTTGTTTGCACTAATGACAGCCCATATTTTAATCTCCTAGGTTTCAAGTCTAAAAAGAGCATTTTGCTCACTTTCTCTCACTACCTACCCTTGTTCACTCTGTTCCCATAGTAGCATGGGTTTTAAATTTTGACAGTCTGAGTGAGTTCAATTTCTGTCATTTGTTGGCATGCAGTTTTTGCCAAATTATGGACACAGTTTCCTAAGACCTTCCTTATTTGTGAAATAAAGATATTACTACCTGTATCATAAGCTTGTTCTGAGGATTATCAGAATTTTGCAAATTCCTTGGATATTCCTGTACTCAATATCTTAATAATAATATTTATAATTGTATTGAAAACAGGATAAAGAAACCAATATATGCCTCAACAAAGATTAGCTATCATTACTTATTCATTGCTTGTATTTCTCTCTCAGAAATACTACATCTTTCCATTCCAACAACCAATACGCTAGTTTTGGCATATATTAGTGCATTATCTAGAAATTTGAAGTTTGATTTTATTTCTTAATGAATTGCAATTACATCTGTTTTTTCCCTTCCTGACATGGATTTAAATTCACTCTGTAAGTGCTTAGGAAACCTGGAATACCATAGCCATATTTCTCTTAAAACAACTTTCCAGAAATAGATGAAGCAAAAAAAAATCCACATCTATTTAACATACAAATAATTTATAGTATAAAATCAGCTACTTTATGAAGAGCTATAACCTTGTTAGATTCATAAAGTTAATGAATTGCTACAATTTGATTTGGATCTTAAATGTGACTTTTTTAGCTTTTTTCCTTAATATATTAAATGTCATTCAGATAGAATGATAAATGTGCATATACCTAAAGAAGTTTCAGGTAAATGTGCAAAGAAACACAGAAAAATTGCTTGGCACAGGAAAATGCGTTTTTGTCCTTCATTTTAAAAAATGCTTATTTCAGTGGTACTTGATGACACATGGGAATATTAATGGACATGAACCTTTATGCTTTCAATTTTTAGTTCCCATCTAAGTTAAGAAAAACGTCAAAGTAGTTATATTTTAGGGATATTAGTTCTAAATAGAATGACTTTTTGTATCAATACAACTGAGTTACATATAGTTTATATCAGAGATGATGCTAATGTGCAGGTTCAAGAGAGAAAAAGAGCAAAACTCTGTTGTGTGATAGCCAGTAAAGGGCAGAGTGGAAAAAATGGGAAGAGAAAGGTGGACAGGGCCAGATCACAGAGGATTTTATAAACCAGTGTAACAATCTGGTATTTTGTTGTGCTTGTAGTAAAAGACTGTCAAGTAGTTTTTATTTTCTTTTAGCAGTGAAAAATTTAATTTATGGGTTGGCAAGATCACCTTACAAAGACCTGATGGGTGGACCTTGGTGGGCAAAGATGCCAAGTATTATTGATCATCCTAGTAAGGTGAGGACAGAGAATTGAAAATTTTTATTTCTTTTCACACTTTTAAATTTTGAAAAAAAATTGTAATATCTGTAGTAAATAATTCATTCTTCAGATCATCACATGCCCTATAATTACCCATATATTTTTTTGTCATTTTTTTTTTTTTAGATTTTATTTATTTATTTGACAGACAGAGATCACAAGTAGGCAGAGAGGCAGGCAGAGAGAGAGAGGAAGAAGCAGGCTCCCTGCTGAGCAGAGAGCCTGATGTGGGGCTCGATCCCAGGACCCTGGGATCATGACCTGAGCCGAAGGCAGAGGCTTTAACCCACTGAGCCACCTAGGCACCCCATTTTTTGTCATCTTCATTCACAAATTTGGTTGCTGGTGTCATTGAGCTTGTAATCTGGATGAACATTCAAAACTGTGAAGACCATTCTATTCATTGTAGCTTGAATGCACCCAAGCTTCTGACATCCTCTCATCTGTTTTGTCTTATTATTTGTAAAATAATATATCAATATGATAAAAAGTCATATGCACACAATTTATACCACAGAAAGTTGTTATTTAGTAACATTAATATTTTAATATTTTTCTGTCATAATTTGTCCCTTGCCTATCTCCAAAAGTATCCACTATCAACAGTGTCTTATGCATCTCCCCCCAAAAGTCTCAGGCATATATGAATATATGTAATTATATATGTATATTCCCTTTACTTTGAATACAGAAACAACAACAAAGAAACAAAACAAAGGGGCACCCCATGAAATGGATGTGATTTTAAATTGTATAGGTAGGGCCAAATTGTATTCCTAAAAGGGGTTGTTAAATTAGAATCCCTCAAAACTATTTGTTTTTCCATGTCCTTTCTGATAATCATTCTGGGCCCTTGGATGTCAGGAGTAAACACATCAGAGAGAATAGTAGTAAGATATTTTACCTCTTGGAGATTTGGGTTTATTCATCTATAATGTAGAGATGATAATAAAACCTCGTTTGAGTGTGGTTTCAAAGATAGGAAATTCTCTTTTGATTTGAAACAAATAATATATGAAAATGAGGAAATAGTCTCCATGTAGTTACTTATTAAATATACTAATATTTTAGTAGCAGTTTTTTCATTGGCATAATTTAAAAAAAATACATTTTCCCCCATGGGAAAAACTATATACTTCTAACATTTGAAAGTGTCCCAACCCAGACTTTTACATAAAAGATGGCTCATTAGATTATTCTAGATTATTGTTTTTTATTGTTGGATGATTTTTCTTAGAAGAAAAGGCACAAGGTGGTGAAAATACAACAACAACAACAACAACAAAAACCCTACTGTTGTTTGAGCAGTATTACGCTAAGTGCTTTCCAAATATTTATTTGATATTCATAGTTCTCCTTTTGAGTCATATATTATTTCCATTGTACAAATGAAAAACAAAATAAAACAAACTTACACACAAAAGTTTTAAATACTTTATCCAAGGCCACAGAGCAAGCTTAGAAGTTAAGAGCTGTGAATTCTAGTCCTTGCTGAATTGCTGAAGTGAGTTAAGCCATTTAATTTCTGTGTTTGTATTTCTTGATATAAAAAAAGGAGAGAGAGGATGGTCATATGTTCCCTTGAAGTCCTAGTATTTATAAATGTAATTGCTGAAAAAAAAACTATTCTAAACCTTACATGATGAACCCATTCTACTCTTCATCAATTAGATAATTAAGAAGTTCTTCTTCATATATGACTGAATCCCTCTCTATTTCATTTAAGTCCGTTTTCTTTTTATTTGATCTTCTGCAGATAAAATGGTATTCCATTCAAAAACAGCAGCTAATTCATTATTTTTATTATATTTTCTGAGTAGGCAAAAACTTTATTTAGACTTTTAATACAACTAGATTTCTCTCTTTCAGTATTTTAAAAATTCTTCGGCATACACCTTAATTTCTTTATATCCTTTATTAAAGTAGAAACCCAAATTAAACCTAATACTCTAATAAGAGTTTTAGCTAGGAAACTAAAACCAACTACCTTTATAAAGATAGAATGATTTCTTAATGCTTTAATATCATTGTATTTTTAACATGTTCCAGAATCATGTGGACTTTATTCTTACCTTGCAGTTATAGTTTAAAGATGACCCTTTGCTATCTTTTTACTTAAAACTTTTTTTAAAAATTTTATTTTATTTTTTCAGTGTACTTAAAATATTTTTAATACTTGTATCTAGTTTTCTTTCTCTTGCTATTTTATTTTAAGGTTATGAATATCTCTTTGTATTTTCACTCATTCAGTTTTATTCATTCTTTTTTTTTTTAATTTGACAGACAGAGATCACAAACAGGCAGAGAGGCAGGCAGAGGGAGGGGGAAGCAGGCTCCCCGCTGAGCAGGGAGCCTGACGGGGGTTCGATTTCAGGACCCTGGGATCATGACCCAAGCATTAAGGCAGAGGCTTAACCCATTGAGCCACCAAGGTGCCCCCAGTTTTATTCATTCTTAAACAAGTTTTAGCCTTAATTAAGTATGTTTTATTCTAAAAAATGGGAATGTGATCAAGAAATTTGATAGTTATATTTTATTTACTTTATATAGTTATTTAATACAATCACTGAATGAAATCATCTTGTGAGACAAAGTCTTGTAATCCACAAACTATTTATTTCTTCACCCCAAATTATTGTCAAACTCTGGACAGATATCCTCTTGGTGTGGCCTGCCCCTAGAGCTCTGTTTATTTAAAAGCAGTAGAAGTGATAACAAACTTTCTTAACTAACCACTTTTTTTCCACGTAGATTATTTTTTATATATTATTTTCAGTTAGAAATTAGAAAAAATATTCTTGTATTCATGTGACATCAAACGGAAAGCATGAGATTGCTTTATAATGCCCTCAAATGCAGAGAAAATACAATGTATAAGCTCAGTCCACAACACTGATAATATGGCTATTACATCCTGTTCTAAAACTGATCAGTTACATTGATTACAGAGAAGAGTTATCAGAGAGTCCCATCAAAAAAGGGTGTTAAGAAAGCATGAGTTTATAATTTCAGAAGAGAAAATTAAAAAGGAATCTAGCTGTCAACTCCAAATATTATAAGTAGGATTAATGGACAAAAGTAACAATGTTTATAATTAATCAGGCCTAGGAAAGATCACTAATCACGTGAGTAAGTAAGCTAGCATCACTGGAATGCTGAAAACAAGTCTGTAGAATCAAGTTAAGAACTCTTTTATCTATTTCAGATGCATAACTTGGACTAGATGACCTATGCAATTCTATATATTTAATTCACATCAAAGGTGTGCTATCACATAAAACATTGTATTAGGTAGAACCATATGAAATTGATTACTTCTTTTTATCATTTTGGCCTACATTTATGATACATAGTCCCAACCTACATAACAGGATTCACTATTAAATTCTGAATGTCCTCAATTGAGCATATTTATAGCTCTGACCTAAAGGGGATTTTACTTGTTTTCAAGCAGTCTCTGCACTAGTGTCTCAACCTTTCTTTCTGTTGTCCAACTATATACTACCTTCAGTTTTGCCATTCTGAGGCATTCTTTAAGTGGACATAAGCTAGTCTTCATAATTCAAATTGGCAACTATTTATTGAGTTTTAATACATGGAAAATGTTACAGTAGCCTCTTCTGATGATAAAAGACACTGGGATAGAACTTGGAAGTGTCTGATGTGTCTCAAGTGATGATATTCTGTGGTTCTGATGCTCAGAAAACTGTTCTCCTTCCCGTGCTGTCTCATCTTTGTTTTCTAATGATAGTTGTGCAAATCCTACCTGTGGTCACATTTGTTGTTATTTCTCTTCTGGCTCTAGATATTGTCAGTTATTTGAGGTAGAGATAGTGCCACTGTCTTTACTTTTTTTTAATATTATGTTAGTCAACATACAGTACATCATTAGTTTTTGATGTAGAGTTCTAAGATTCACTGTTTATGTATAACACCCAGTGCTCCATGCAATACGTACCCTCCTTAATACCCATCATTGGTCTCACCCATCCCCCCCTCTCCTCTAAAACCCTGTTTGTTTCTCAGAGTCCATAGTCTCATGGTTCATCTCCCCCTCCAATACCCCCCTTCATTTTTGCCTTCATTCTCCTAATGTCCTCCATGCTATTCCTTATACTCCACAAGTAAGTGAAACCATATGATAATTGACTTTCTCTGCTTGACTTATTTCACGCACCATAACCTCCTCCAGTTCCATCCATGTTGATGCAAAAGTTGGGTATTCATCATTTCTGATGGCTGAATAATATTCCATTATATATATGGACCACACCTTCTTTATCCATTTGCCTATTGAAGGTCATCTCAGCTCTTTCCACAGTTTGGCTATTATGGACATTGCTGCTATGAACTTTGGGGTACATATGGTCCTTCTTTTCACTACATCTGTATCTTTGGGGTAAATACCCAGTAGTGCAATTGTGGCTTTTGATTCTGACCTTCATATTTTCTGGATTGTTTGGCACTTGATCCAATCCTTAATGGTGAACTTCGGTTTCAAGTGTCACCTCTTCCTTAAAGCCATTCATGCTCATCCCAACCATGACTCATCTTTGTCAAACAATATCTATGCTGTCCAGAGCAATCTATATTTTCAGTGTCATCCCGACCAAAATACCAATGGTATTTTTCAAAGAGGTGGAACAAACAATCCAACAATCCTAAAATTTGTATGGAACCAGAAAAGACCCTGAATTGCTAAGGAAATGTTGCCTGATTTCAAGCTTTACTACAAAGCTGTGATCACCATGACAGCATGGTACTGTCACAAAAACAGACATAGAGCCCAATGAAACAGAGTAAAGTGGCCAGATATCGACCCTCAACTCTACGGTCTTCCACAAAGCAAGAAAAAATATCCAATGGAAAAAAGACAGTCTCTTCAATAAATGGAGCTAGGAAAATTGGACAGTTATATACAGAAGAATGAAACTTGACCATTCTTTTATACCATTCACAAAGATAAACTCAAAATGGATGGAAGACCTCAATGTGAGACAGGAATCCATCAAAATCTTAGAGAAGAACATAGGCAGTAACCTCTTCAACATTGATCACAGCAACTTCTTTTGAGACATGTCTCTAAAGGCAAAGGAAACAAAAGCAAAAATGAACTTTTGGGATTTCATCAAAATAAAAAGCATCTGCATAGCAAAGGAAACAGTCAGCAAAACAAAGAGGCAACCCATGGAATGGGAGAAGATATTTGCAAATGACACTGCAGACAAAGGTCTGATATCCAAGATCTATAAAGAACTTCTCAAACTCAACACCCAAAAAACAAATAATCAAGTCAAAAACTGGGCAGAAGCACGAACAGATACTTCTCCAAAGAAGACATACAAATGGCTAATAGACACATGAAAAAGTGTTCATCATCATCAGGGAAATTCAAATCAAAACCACATTGAGAAGCCACCTTACACCAGTTAGAATGGCAAAAATTAACAAGGCAAGAAACAACAAATGTTGGAGAGGATGTGGAGAAAGGGGAACCCTCTTACACTGTTGGTGGGAATGCAAGTTGGTGCAGCCACTTTGGAAAACAGTGTAGAAGTTCCTCAAAAACTTAAAAATAGAGCTACCCTATGACCCTGCAATTGCCCTACTGTGTATTTACCCCAAAGATACAGATGTAGTGGGGGGAAAAGGGTCTTTTTTTTAAAAGTCCCTCTCCTTACCTATTATAGAGCCAGTATTCATTGAAAAGGTCAGTCAGTGACTGCAAAGAACAACTCTGATTCTTAGTGTTGCCACCAGGAGGAGATACTTGACATAACAGTGAGATCTCTATTGAAGGTATGTCTTGAGTTAGACATAGACCCTGAAATGAGGATGTGTGTTAAAATAATTTAAGGAAGTTTTCCTGGGGTCAGGGGTTGTAAGAGATATTGGAGGCCAAAGAAGGGTGCATGCTCAGGAAAAGCTCCTCACATGGTAGCTTTAATCTGGTCCTGCTGGTAACTCTGGAAAGTAAGTTATGTCTCAGGTTTATCCTTATCCCAAGCACGGGATTTGGCCTTTCATGCTGCTATACTGTTCAGTCAGTGGTTAAGGGTCACCCCAAGGGGTGGGCACATTAACTTCCAGATGCTTCAAAATCTGTAGGCCAAGCAGCTTCAGTAACTTGAGGACAGAAGAGTTGCATACTGGTAATGGTGCTTGGAAGGAAAAGGAAAATGAATTGTGAAAAAAATGATAAGGAATTTGAAGGGATCTTGTTGGAGCATGAACATTAATAGCCACAGGGTGTTGGGGCACCTGGGTGGCTCGGTCGGTTAAGCCACTTCCTTCCACTCAGGTCATGATTCCAAGATTCTGGGATCGAGCCCCATGTCAGGCTCCCTGCTCAACAGAGACCCTTCTCCCTCTCTCACTCCCTGCCACTCTGCCTACTTCTGCTCTCTCTATCTCTCTGTCAAATAAATAAACAAAATCTTTAAAAAAAGATAGCCACAGGGTGTTTATAAACCAATTATTGGAGGGCTTTATTGCTACTGCGTATGCCATTAGAACCTGAAATAATAAATACAAGTTTAAGAAGTTGGTAGAAACCTAATTAGGAAGGTGAAACTAAAACTGAAGTCATGGTGAACAAATGCTATTCAGTTCCCAAAACTTGTTGGTTAGAAAGCTTGACTCTAAGAGCTGCCACACAGTAATTCATGCCTGTTGAATGAATAATTTGGAGTACAGGGTGGAGAGCTGGGGCTGCCAGTAGAAAGGGCATTTAAAGTTCTTAGCAACCACCACTGGCAAATCAGCACACATAAAGCCAGTTGCATTTCCATTTCATGTGTGGCCCCAAAAAAACCTGGCCAGTAGAAAATCAAAATCTTAGGCATGCTTAAAACTAGGGTGACAGAATATTATAGAAGGACTCAATCTTCAGCTAGTAATTAGTCCTTTTTAAGATTTTAGTGTCAAAGAAGTCTCATATGTGATTATAATGATATTAGGACAAACTGTTACATGTTACATGTGAGATAGGTCTCGTAATGGTTGCCAGTTTGTAAAGACTGAAGCCTTTTAAAGGTTATTCAAATGGAGCAGTGGCCCAACTTAGAGTCTTTTATCCAATATCTTGTGGCTTTAACAGGAACTATTAAATATGTCAGGAAGACAAAGAGTCAGTATAAAGTACATAAAACTTTACAGGAGTTTTTTTCTTGAGAAATACAGTCTTCTTCCTTTAAATAAAGGACTCTGGGAAGACTTGTGGCAGCTTCAACAACATATAAAAATAGTCATTTTGCCAACATTGTGAACTTCCATTGACCTGAATCACAATGACCCATAATCTTCTGTCACACGGAAACTTAGTATCTATTATCCACAACTACAAACAATAAAATTCTATTATACAAATTAAATTACTGATAAATATGAAGTGTATACTCATTAAATAAAGACAGAAAAGTTTTTTCAAGCAATCTATCTCAGATAAAAAAGGCACTCTAAACAGCAATAATCCATTTTTATTGGACATTCTTGAAGTAAATTATTGTATTCTGCTTTCTTGTGTATCTTTCTCAATACTGGTCTTTCCCTTCCTTATTTTTGTAAGAAATTCCTATATTCAGAGACAATTCTTAGAATTAATTTACTACACATACCAGCAGTTTGAGCTTAATAAAATACTATTAAATGTCTGGCAAATCTCATTTTAAAATTAAAACAAAAAAAATTTTATTTGGTTTTCTTGTGGTATTCTATGACTGGAAATAATTCCTTGGAGTTCTGTGTTAGTTAATTAGTAAAATTAATTTTTGTAATATAAGGATAGACTCTAGGCATTTCAGGTTAGAAAATATATGGAATCTGAGCATTTATTTTGTAAGATAAGGTAAACCACTTACCTACAAAATAACAAAACAATTCAAGAAAGATTCAGAATAAAGGCTTAAAATGTGGATCATGCATGATTGTTCAAGGAACTGATAAACAATTTCAGCTATGATTATAGGATTTTTTTTTTTTATTTGTCAGGGACAGAGGGAGAGAGAGCGAGCGAGCACAGGCAGACAGAGAGGCAGGCAGAGGCAGAGGGAGAAGCAGGCTCCCTGCCGAGCAAGGAGCCCGATGTGGGACTCGATCCCAGGACCCTGGGATCATGACCTGAGCCGAAGTTGAGCTTAACCAACTGAGCCACCCAGGCATCCCTGATTATAGGATTTTAACTCAATCACGTAAGGTAAATAAACAGCTTATTTTAATAAAATGAATTACCAGTGACTAGAACTCCCAAAGAACAGGAATGCAATTTAGGATGGTGCAATTCTAATGATCTGGTTGACTTTTCACCCCATTGATGAGAAGTGAGATAGTGTCTCACAATCTAGGGATACAACATTATGCCAGGACTATTCTGTCTCTAGTCCTACTTATTACCTCTGCTTTTTTACAACCACTCTATCCTCCTTCTGTTCTTCATTGCAAGGTTTATAATGATTCACTGCTTTTGCTAACTGACCTGTGGAGTGTGTGTGTGTGTGTGTGTGTGTGCGTGTGTGTGTGTGTGTTTCTGCCTTTGTTATGACAGCTATGTCACTCCCAATCAACCTTACGCAAAGGATTCCCTTATTCACTGGTGAATACAAAAACTAGTGCCCTGAGTACAACGGAAGTAGCCAAATGATAGACTTTGAAGACAAGACCCCATCTTTGTGTATAAACTTGGCTCAGAGAAGCTCTTGCTTCTCCTCCAGCCACGCTTTACTGACCTCACCTCCCCATGTTGTGTTTTTAGGTGAACAATGAGAATGCAGATTTAACCTCCGGATTCCAGCTATTCAGTCACCTGAAACTAACTAAACCAAGTTTATTTACATAGATAAAGAGTTTTTAAATGTATTAACAACTCAAAATGTATTTCCACTTGCTTGGCAATGTCTGATATTCCTCTATTATGAGACTTTACAATCGAAAGCATTAACGCACATATTCATGGCTGAGATAATGCTCGGAGATCAATTAGCAAATTGTTCAACTATGCTAAATGCTTGAATTTTGATACTTTTCTGTTTCAGAGAGGAACTAGACACTAGGGATTAAGATGGATAGAAAAACAGAGAAGGGAGTAGATAGCCTCTGATGTGTAGGAAAAAATGTTGAAAAGAAAGACTAAGAATCACAAAAATTGAATACAATTTCCAGTATTTTAGAGATTTTTTCATTATTGTTTACCTCTTACTGTGCAAAAGGAGAGACATGATTTATAGAGTGTTATTATTGGTTTTTCTCATAAACTTTCTTACTTATGCTTAATTTACTGCTACTATCAAGACCCTGCATGACTGCCAACAGTGGTATTTGTGCTTTATGAAGTTTATTTTTCCTAACTCAACCACATGCATTGTAGATCAGTTTTATTATCTTGGGATCTGCAAAGCAGGAATAAACTTTCATAATCTTGCCATAGAAATATGTCCACTCTTAAGTTCTGTGCCAATGTTTAGTCCACAGGGACCTCAAGTAACTCATCTTCCTGTAGGTCATGATAAACCTCTATAGTGATGGCTTCTTGCAGTAGCCTCTAAGAAAAAGGAAGGAAACAATGCTCTAGGTGCCTGAGTATGGCACCAGAGACTGAAAGGGATAGGTTTCTACTACCTAGGAAATTTGGGGGGAGTCTCAGTGTTGTGGTACAAAATAAAGGATATGTTTATACATCTTCATTTTCTTACTACTAAATATGCTTGGGCAATCTTTGGAGATATTTAAGAAATATACCACATGTTGTTTTCATTAGATCTTCCTACTGGATAAAGCAAAAACTCACCATTTTTAGTGGAGCCCTGGAGCAAGGAAGGACTTTCTAGCTTGTTCCAAGTACAGGACAAGTGACTTTGTCAACTGGCTCTTAAAAAAAAAAACAGTTCATGCTGTGGTGTTTTAATTATCAGAGGCAGTTGGGGATGTTTAATGAAGCCTATTGTGAACTATGAGAGAAGAATCATGGAAGAAGATCTAAGACTTTTTAAGCAGAGTTTTTCCTGTTTTACCCTGGAACTATTTTCTTCTTGAGAACCTCTCAGCTCTCAGCTCACATGGATCAGCTCACAAAGACTGAACCATGGGAATATCTGACCCTAGACACTATGTAGAGAGCTAAATGGAGTCTCTGATGTCAAGCAGGAGCCTATGTCCAGTAGGGGCCTGTGTCTAGCAATGATAAAAGCAGTTAAGGTGCTGCAGCTAGGAGATAGTGCAGGGACTAGCATCAGCTGACACTCCAGAACTGATAGCCAGCACAACCAGAGGAGGTCTTCAGAGACCCAAAACTGATTAAATCCCTTTTAAAAAGGGAAGGATTTGGGAAGCAAACTGTCAGACTCTTCAGACGTGACCCCTCTATGTCTGACCACTTAAAAAGGCAACTGCCTGATGGATTTCCAAACAGAACCAAGAGCCTTCCCTGTTTGAACATCAGAAGCAGTAAGTGTGAGAGCTGACCCAGACCAGACAGAGGCCTTATTTCCACCATGCACCCACAGACTGACTTCGCGTTTGGTTTGTTAACTTCCTGCACCCTTCTGTTATCTTATTTGTTGTGTGGCTTGTCTTCTGTCCTGCTCTGTATGCCATGTAACAAGCCAAGTTTAATCACATGGTGAATTGTCATTGAGTTTGGAATCCTGAACCTGCTTTATCATTGTAACTTTATCATTGAACTTTGCTTTATGATTGAATAAAGCTGACACAACTCTTCATATGTGCCTTTGTATGTGCTCATAACACACTATCATTAACCAAATACAGTTATTGTACTGAGCCGTAAAGTTTGGTATACTTGGAAGCTTTTAAATACCAAGTGAAAATATTTACGTACAGCACTGAGACTGAGCAAGTTCTAAAGGCGTAAGTCATTTTCATAAACAGATAACTCATACATTCAGAGTGCCTTAATCCTGCTGAATGACTTCTCCTTTTTACTTCTTCAAACCACATCTGTGGCCTGAATGGATAATTCTCTATGACAAATTAAGTGGAGAAAAAAAGCTCAAATTGGAATTACAGAAAGCTCTGCCTTATAGTAAACGAACTACTATATAGCAGTACAGCCTCAGGAGGAACTTTTAAGATAAGTGAGAAATGGAATCCTTCCACCAAGAAGGACGCAAATAGAGATGAAACAATATTGATCTCTGCTCTTGGAAATATTATCTCCCCTTAACTTCTCTGCTATTCTCTTTTTGTCTTCCTCTCAAATTTCTAGTTATCCCTTCTCTGTCCCTTTTGAAGACCACCCTTCTCTGTGTATAATTAATATATGAGCTCATCAGGTTTACTTATATACTCTCTTTTCTTTCCATCTTACATTCAAACCAGGCAATGTTACATGGCTTCAGTTATCATAGATGCCTCAGTGACTCCTTCATTTATACCTCTAGCCTAGAACTTGAAGCTCTAGATCCAGATACATATTTTTTTTGGTTGTGACAAAATAGACATAACAAAGTTTACTGTTTTAACTATTTTAAAGTGTAGAGTCCAGTAGCATTAAATGCACTTACATTATTGTGCAGCCTTCACCACTGCCCATCTCCAGATTTTTTTCATCTTCCTAAACTGAAACTCCATACCTTTTAAACAATAACTCCCTATTACCTTCTCCTTCCTGCCCCTGGAAACCACCAATCTACTTCTTGCCTTCGTGAATTCTCCCATTCTGTGTATTTCATATAACTGGAATCCCACAATATTTATACTTTTGTAACTGTCTTATTTCACTTGGCATAGCGTTTTCAATGTTCATCCATTTTGTGGCATGTATCAGAATTTTAATCATTTTTGAGGCTGACTAATATTCTAATATTCTATATGTATATATAACACATTTTGTTTATCAATTCATCCGTCAATGGACATTTGTATTGTTTCCACCTTTTGGCTATTGTGAAAAATGTTACTATGAACATTGGTATATAAATATTTATTCAAAGTTTCTGCTTTCAGTTCTTTTAGGTATATACCCAGAAGTGGAATTACTGGATCACATGGGAATTCCATGTTTAATTTTTTGAGGAAACTCCATAACATAAACTTTTTTTTTTTATTTTTTTTTTTTATTTTTTTTTTTATTTGACAGATAGAGATCACAAGTAGGCAGAGAGAGAGAGAGGAGGAAGCAAGCTCCCTGCCGAGCAGAGAGCCCGATGCGGGGCTCGATCCCAGGACCCTGAGATCATGACCCGAGCTGAAGGCAGAGGCTTTAATCCACTGAGCCACCCAGGCGCCCCTAACATAAACTTTTGATATAATTTCCTCTATATTTGAATGTGACATAGACTCTTAAAAATAAAATAAACTGTTTTGTCTTTTCTCAAAAATATGGTCCTTCATAGGAATTTCCTTGGAGAATAGCACTGCCAACCAGGCCGGTATATAAACCAGGAAGTAAGAAGTCACCTTTGATATAACCCTCTTCTTCACCTTTCATATCATTGTCTTGTCAGTTTTAACTCTGATACAATCCTTAAATCCACTAATTTTTTCTATTCATATTACTATTTATGTACACAGAATTCTCATTATTATTTTTATTCTTTAAATTTTTTAAAGATTTTTATTTATTTATTTGACAGACAGAAATCACAAGTAGGCAGAGAGGCAGGCAGAGAGAGAGACAGGGAAGCAGGCTCCCTGCTGAGCAGAGACCCCCCCCCAATGTGGGGCTCAGTCCCAGGACCCTGGGATCATGACCTGAGCCGAAGACAGAGGCTTAACCCACTGAGCCACCAGGCGCCCCTCTCGTTGTTATTTTTATTATTGGAATAGCCTCCCAATTGGTTTACCTGCATCCATTCTTACCTCCTTACAAATACTGCTCCACAGTATGGTCAGAAAGTTTAGGCACAATCATGTTACCCACCTGCTGAAAAATATTCAACAGTTTATCATTTCTAGGATAAAGAACACAATTCTTAATATGGCTGGCAAGGCCCTGATTCATCTGACCTCCATTTCCTAAGCTTCCCCCCACATAAAGCCTGCCTCTTTCTCCCAACTTCCATCAGGCTGAATGTACTTGGATTTTTAATGAATCATCTACTAGAACAGGGACATGATAAATGATATTCACTCTAACTAGAAACCCCCCATTTATTATCATCACCACATGGAAGCTATCCTTCTTCTCTAAGATTAGGTTAAACTTCTTTTCATAGGATCTCACCATACATTTCTCTTTTTCCTAACAAATTCTCATAGAAATATTTCCAAATTTTATTTGTTTGGGTTGTTTATTAAAATCTATCTACTTAGAAAATAAGTCTCACCATGTCTCCTTTTTCAAACCTTTATATATCTAACAGATAGCATAGTTCCTGGCACAGAGTAGACACTTACTTAGGAATAATTGAGTTATATCTCTATGTCCCTCATCAGAATTGAAGCTCCTTTCCCAGGCAAAGGTCTGGCATTGCGTTATCCATGTTGACATCTCCAACATATAGTGCATTTAGGGATCAGTCATATTTGCTGAGTTGAACACCATGATTCCAAGTTCTACAGAGCCTTTAAAATTAACCAGAAGCACGCTCTTATCCCTAGTTGTGTTTCTACCCCCTTTAAGAAAACCCCATAAACTTTGTCACCTTTCTTTTGTAGAGTAGTTGGCTGACTCTTTTTTTTTTCCATAGAGGAAGAGTTAAAGCATTTTGTTTAGGCAGGAAATTAACACAGGGAGTGAAAAAAAAAGTCTACTGGAGAGCTGGGAGAGAGAGGAAGTGTAGATAAACTTGTCCCAGGATGAATGCAAACTATTTCTCCTTGTCTCAATTTGTTGCAATGGAGAAAAACGCATTTACGAAATCAATAGATGAGTGCTGAATGCCAAAAACTACACTGCTTTTCTCCAGTTAAGAAAACACGTTTGCAACAGGAGTCATTTGGAGTCATTGCCTCATTAAGGTCATGTTAATCTATTATCCTTCTCGAAGTCTATAAACATTCTGTGCTGACCAAACTGAAGAAACAATATGTGCTGACAATTACCACTTCTGCTTCTTTTAATTCATTCATGGTGGTTCTAACCTCTGCCATTCCCCTGGGGATGTTATATTCACTATTTTAGCAGGAACCAGGAGATTCAAAAGATTCTGCTTGAGACTTCCTAAGCTAACAAAACATTGATGTTAAATAAGTAGTTGTCCATTTATGTATATATGCATATGTACACAGATACTTACATATACTTCTATATCAAGCCACATAGACTTAAAACTTCTTTTGAAATCTGAGCACTGAAGTTTCTTACTCCAGAGCACAGTGACATTTGTGTCTTCAAAAATAAGTTTTAATCAATATCTTCTACAAGTGTACCTGAAATATTTGGATTTCACTTTCTTAGCACCTAATGACTCAGGTTAATCAGTACAAGTCACTTTGGGAAACCTGGGTAGAGATACATAGTACTCTTGGTGTTATAGGAGAGTCTTCAGTGGTATCCCATGCTTCTCTGGGCTTGCGAACTGACTCAAAGATGGAAATAGGGTGATAAACTGTGACTCTCTTTTATGTTGTCTTAAGGCAAGACTGAAGTTTTGTTTCATTTTGCTCTACATTTGATTATGCAAATTAAAGCAAACTTAAGGTATTTTGTGGCTAATTAGGCATAACTAGAGATCTTTGCAAGTCAGGGCATCCTTTGAAAGGTGATTATCATACTTTCTTTGCTGCCTGTTGTGTTAATGATGTCCACTTTTTTTCTTGTGGTTAACTGCATTCTGCAACCTTCTGATCCCATGGAGATCTGGAGCCAATAAAATTGCATTTCATTCTCCCAGCATCCTGGCCTAAAACCAATAAAGCACTCTTTAAATATTTGTGTGTTGTCTTCATCTGTATCTTACTCAAAACCTTGGTGAAGCAAGCCTCTTTGAGTTTGAGAATGGATATGTCAGTCACATGGTATGAGTACCACATAGCATTCCTATTCCTCAAATAATCTGACCACTGTCTCTACTATGTCAGTGTCATTTAAGATATTTAACATAATTCCATCCAATTGCATTAGTCACCGAGAAAACGATTAAAGCTTCAGCCATCTGCCAACTAACACACTGGATGCAAATCTCTACTAAATTAATAAATGTAAAATAATCAGTCTGATCTAAAGATATATTATACCTTCCTTGGTCTAGCATTTTCACAATTGATTCCCATGATTATTTATCAGATTATTGATGTTCTTAACAAACAACCTAAAATATTTTTGTTTGAATGCTTCTTTATTTTTACTCTAAACTTCACTGTCTCTCTCCTCATACCCTGCAGGCCATGTTGAATATGGATGTTAATACCCAGGCAAAGTAACAATAAGGGATAAAAAGGGACTGATTAGTGTCCTTTGCAAAGAGATGGGGGACTTTTTCCTCTGGCAAAGTTTACATAATAGGATTTTGGAGGGTGTTTTGGATAGTGCGAGTCTTCTACATCTTCTAAATCCATTACATTGACTAAAATATTCTTTTATAGATCAAGATCCTACATTTTACATTTTGAGAACTTAAGTGGCAAAAAATAGTATTTGGAACAAGAGAGAAGGACATGAAATATTCATAAAAGTAATTTGATATTTGTCTTCTTCAGTACCTATAAACCTGCTCAGTGCAGGTGGTCCTCTTACCACAGGATGTTAAAAAGGGCAGGTTCTTTGATTTCTCAGCTTTTCAGAGGCATAAAGTTCTGCTGTTACTCCAAGTCAAAACAAAGCCTTAATTTTGCAATTGAAAACATCCAGTCCAAAATATTATTTAACTCTTTCATCTCAATTTGTAGATAAATCTTCTTGCACCTTTCTACATCCTAACATTTGTACTCCTACTTAGATTCCTTTAAATGCTGCCAATGTCAAAGCATTGGTAGAGATGAACAGTAAGGGAAATAAGAAAGGTCTTTCCTGATGGGCATTATTGTACAACGGCTGCATGCTCCCTCAGCCTGAATGTGAGAAAGAAAAATGTGCATTTTTATAGGTTCTTTGGAGGTGCTCCTGCTAGGTCTTTATTTTTCCATTGGCAGAGGTGATACATTCTATTTCTCTAGCTTCAATTCCCTGAGAACCTGGTTTTCTAGGATTACATTCTTTCTAATTTTGCCTCAGCAGAGAAAGCTGATATAATTATTATTTTTAACTAACATGACTTACGTTCTTCCTGGAAATTGGCAGAAAGGGCATAATACATGAAATCAATATCATCTGTTGAAAAAAATGAGTGCTTAGAAATGTGATGTTACACAAACACACACAGACATACAAACACATACATATAGATATTCTTTAATTAATCTCTTACATAATAATTCATTTTATTCCAATATTATAGAAAATTAAATTATTAAACCAAGGCAAAGAGAAGTTAACTTGTTGAATGGCACTCAATATACTAAGTGGAAAAGTATGTCTGACTTAAAGTCCATACTTTGAACTACTCTGCTAGTCTGATTCAATAAATAAATAACTAGTTTGATTCTAAAAGCATCCATACTTGGAAGTATTTGGAATTTGTGAGTTAAGATGGATAACTCAGGATGTGGGGTGATATTTAAAGTCTTCTACTTTCTAGTTGTACAGTCCTCAGCAGGACATTTAAACAGTATGCCTTAGCTACCTTATCTAAAAAACAGGAATCCAAATAGAATATTATATTTCTTGAAAGGCTGGTTATGAAAAATAAATTAGTTAATTACATGTGATGCATTTAGAAAAATACTTGACATATAGTAATGATGTAATACATATAGAGTCATTCAGAAGTCTTTGGCATATGGAAAGGATTCAGTAAAAGTAAATATTGTTGTTATTACTACGGTCATAGTTATTATGTTTACTGATCTGAAGCTCAGGTTGATCTTTGGATTCTTTAGAACTTGCAAGAAAATAAATTATAGTCCTATAAATATAACTGATGTGTATAAGAATACTGCCTAGCTGTGTTGCTTGAGGAATGGCATCTGTATATATGTGAGTATGCATCTATGGGGGCACGGGGAGGGGATGAAGTTACCCAAAGCTTCTCAGGGGCTTTCGGGGACTCTTGATAGGCCTCAATTGTATATTTAAGTCAAGATACCCTGAGAAGAAGTTTCAACTCTCCTCAATCTAAAAGAGTGTAAAAGCAGTTGCTAGCTTTGTAACTAATTCAAATAATATGCCCAGACTTTTTCCTTATCACTCCAACTTGAAACCCAAATTTGACTCATGAAAAACTTGAGAGATTTTAAGGAAATAACCCTTAATTACACTTTATCTGAAACTGAGGGATTTTATTTATCAAATGTAAAGGTTTACCCTGGGGACGCCTGGGTGACTCAGTTGGCTGAGTGTCCAGCTCTTTTTTTATTAAGATTTTATTTATTTATTTGACAGAGAGAGATACAACAAGAGAGGGGACATAAGCAGAGGAAGTGGGAGAGGGAGAAACAGGCTTCTTGCTGAGCAGGCAGCCCAGTGTGGGTCTTGATCCTGGGATCGTGACCTGAGCCAAAAGCAGACACTTAACGACTGAGCCACCCAGGTGTGCCAAGTGTCCAACTCTTGATTTCGGCTCAGGTAATGATCTCAGGTCTTGGGGTCGAACCCCACCTTAGGCTCTGTGCTCAGCATGGAGTCTGCTTGAGATTCTTTCCCTCTCCTTCTGCCTCTCCCTCTGCACTCTCTCTATCTTAGATAAATAAATAAAAAATAAACCAGAAAGAAAGAAAGATTGGTTTACCCTGTAATTGTCTTGGCCTCAAGTCTTCAGACTTCATTAGTCAGAAGTACCTTTTTGCCAACCGGGTTTATTCCTGTGATAGGAGAAGGCCATTTTCTGAAAGTCATCAACTGGCAGTAGTACTCAATCCATTTGTACTTCCTAGGCTCCCCTGTGGAAATGCATTGCAATACACTTCCCTCTCTGTGAAGCAACAAATAAGCAGCAGCTGTGAAAACTTGAATTTGTAGTTTCTTAAAAATGAAAGCCTGAGACCTAATGAAATTGCTTCAACATAATGTTGGGAGTCTTTGAGAAAATATACTGTTCTCCATCTTCTTGGCAGGTGTGTTTTAACTGATTTCAAGTCAGGTAAAATGATGTAAATGTCACTGAATAATTAATTAGGATAGGCTAGAAACCCTAGCAAAGGCATTCTTTAAAAGCGATTGCCCAAGTAACCCAGGCCCTGTGGTTTGCATTACTTCAGTTTCATGACTGCCTTTGATAAGCTAACCTATACACATTAGAGCTTTCAAAGAATGTTTCTGCACTAATAATAACAGATTATTTTACAGCAATTCAAGCAAAAACAAACACTCTATGTGATATGGAATCTTTATGCATGTTGAAGTTATTTTGATGTAATATTTCAACATGCTTTTCTCCAGGTCTTGTCAGTTTCTAACATTGTATACTTAACTTTGTGTTTCCTTAGAGAGTTACTTTCATTCTGAAGATTTTAGTCCTGTGTTAAGATAGATAGTTTATGAGCTCGCTAATCTTCTTTTAGTATAGCGTGTAAAATTCACTGCCTCATTCTGTGTTCGTTGTTCTAAAAATTGACAAGTTTTGAGGTTTCAGTGAACTCGGTTCATGACATTTGAAAATGATGTTCCCTAAATACACAACACTACTGAGTAATTTTATATCTCAGAATTATTTCAGTTGAAAGTTATAGAAAACAGCCAAAATTGGCCTTAGCAAAGAGAAATGCATAGTCTTAAGAATGAACAAAGACCAAGTATGGCTTTTCAAGGATTTGGGAATATCTCTGGGTCTTGGATTTCCTCTTGTAATCCCTTGATTCTCCTTCCTCAGGGTGGGTACCTTTGAAAGTAGGCTCTCACCCACTGAGAATGAGAAGCTATAATCAAAGGAAGCTTGAATAGATTCCAGTTAGATAAAATGTTCACTTTAATGTTTAGAAACAGATTCTTTTTTTAAAAAAGATTTTTATTTATTCATTTGACAGAGAACACAAGTAGGCAGAAAGGCAGGCAGAGAGAGAGGAAGGGAAGCAGGCTCCCTGTTGAGCAGAGAGCCCGATGTGGGGTTCAATCCCAGGACCCTGAGATCATGACCTGAGCCAAAAGCAGAGGCTTTAACCCACTGAGCCACCCAGGCACCCCCCCTTTTTTTAAAAGATTTTATTAATTTATTTATTTGTCAGAGAGTGAGAGAGAGTACAAGCAGGGGGAGAGGTGAGGAAGAGGCAGACTCATTGCACAGAAGGAGCCCGATGCAGGACTCAATTCCAGAACCTCACACCTCCCTCTCCCCAGTGTATTTGATCTAAAGGATGGACACATGATCCAAGCTGGGGATGTAGATTCCTTCTCTGATATTCTTCAAACTGGTACTGCAAAAAAGAAAGTAATCCTTTCAGCACCATTCACAACAACAACAGACTGTAAGCTCAGAAGAGCCT
Source organism: Enhydra lutris kenyoni (assembly GCF_002288905.1). Taxonomy (NCBI): domain Eukaryota; kingdom Metazoa; phylum Chordata; class Mammalia; order Carnivora; family Mustelidae; genus Enhydra; species Enhydra lutris. The sequence continues at coordinate 8,999,306 of NW_019154107.1, read as the reverse complement.
ACAGCAACATCCTGCTTCAAGTGGAGATACTGTGTTGAGAGGATAATTTAGCAGATGTAGATTGCCAGGGATAGGAGATGGAGGTGAAGTCCATTGGCATTTCACCTACTAATTCTAATGTTCTCAGGCCAGCTCGATCTCCACCTTCCTCAAATAGTCTGGTCAATAAATATCATTGGGCATAAGCATGTCTCAGTCATATGTTTGTTCCTTGCAATCGAAGTCCTGACTAAAACAAGCAATTTAGAAACTTTCCTAAGACATTAGGAAAGATGTTAAGAAGCATTAGATGAACAAACGAAACAAAATTCAGGAAGCATGGCAGCAACAAGCCAAACAAAATTTTGAAAACCATTAAGAAACAGAGATGGAAGAGTTATGGAATTGAGGGAGAAACTTGCTTCTTGGTTTGTTTTTAGAGATATTGGTTAGGTGATTTAGACTAAGCAACCCTGGATCATTGAATAATCATTCTCCAAGAAAAAAAAAAAAAACAGTAAAGTGCTCTGAATGAAGCTCATCATTGAAAGAGAGTCCTACACAGAGACACCAATAACTTTTTGGATGGGAAGGTCCAAGACCAAGGATTACTTGTTACTAGAAAACTCTGTAGATAAGCAAAATTATGTTAAACAGTAACTATAAATGGTTCCTCTTACTAATTTGGCACATGTGTATATGTTCCCTTTTTTGTTTAACAATATCACCTTCTTTTGATAGACTGAGGCAACACAAATATTAATTTTTTAAATAAACATTTATCTTATGGTTTTATTTTGAATAATTGGAGAGGGAAGACTATTCTGTGTTCCGTTCATGTCCTATCTGCCCCTTTTACTATTTGTGTGCACGTGGCTTCCTGGTGAGCTTTCACTCCTGTCCACCTACACCTTTGTTGTCTGGAAACTCCCCTCAGGCCGCAGAACTGCTTTGTCTGAACAGAGAGAGCCAGAAGTTCCTGGTAATTTATGATGCCCAAGGCATAGTCCTTAACTCCTGAAGGCTGGTTAGCTAGTCACAGGGGTATAAATACTCCAGCTTTTATGCTCTTTGGTTGAGACAACTAGAGGTGTGATCTACAATGTGTCCCAAGGACAGTAACTTTGACACTAATTCAGCTCTTTGGGGCTTTGATATATTTCTTCTCGATACTTTTTTTCGTCTTTTGTTTTTCCCTGTCCCATTTATTTCTATTCACTTACCATTTTTTTTCCTTATTCATGTGCTTGTTTTTCCACTGAAAAGACTTCCTAATAAACCACTTTCACGCAGATTCCGATCTTGGGGTCTGCTTTTGGGAGACCAAACTAAGAACAGGTTGCATCCTACAGGCTGACAATATGTTAGCTGTCAGAACATATCCAAGATACAGTTGTTTTGTTCTGTTTTCCTCATGATAGTATTTCCTGGAGGCTATTTTTCTTGAATAAAGATGAATAAAGATTTTTTTTCCCCGCATGTCCAGTAATCTTGTGATTTTTATATTGGTACAAATGCAATGACTGATTACAGGGATGAGTACGTTTTTCTCTGCTTGGGAAGATGCCCTAGCAATTGGAACCACTTCTTTATCCTGAAAGCTTTGAGAGCCACAGTTATTGCCTTTAGAAAGACTACTGCAAACTAATAACACACCTTGCAACTCCATTCTTTTTCAGTGGAAAAACATCTAGATTTCTATCAATTCAGTTTTATACTCTGGAGCACTAATTCATGCCACAGAAGTCTGTATCTTTCATATGTAAAATAGCCAAACAGAATATTTGAGGCAAAACTTAATAAATTAACAAATTTGTAACGATTATTCAAGAAAAGAATTCCTGGGAATTCTTTTTCATACCATAAAATGCTCACAGAAGAATAAAAATAGTTTTTAAGTATTTTGACAAGCAAATATCCTTTTCAAACTGCATTGTTATTCAGTATTTTAAAAAAACATAACCCCAAACAACTACTTATTTGCAAAATTTTTGAGTCTGTCAGAATTTCATTTGCTCAAGTTGAACTAAATTTTGCCACTTCCATATTGTCGTTGCTCTCTCACTGCTGCACATAAGCTATCCAGTACTGTGTCCTTCTCTGCCTGACTCTCCTTGATATTATAAAACAGACCTTTGAAATTACTATTGGGCTCACTCTTTTTCCTATAATTAATCATAGTTTTCTCTTTTTGCTTAGCTCATTTGTTTCTTTTTTTAAGGTTTTTTAAAAAGATGGCTTGCTTACACATTCACTCATTGAACCTCATCTACAACTTAATTTAGATGTAGTTTACCAGCTTATTCATAACAGTAAAATAATTAAAAACAAAACAAACAAGCAACCATTCACAGAATAAAAATCCCCAGATCAATATCTATACCTGTCAAAGGAAAGTTACAACTTTTTTTTTTTTTTTTCAGTTGCCTTGTATCTTTCCTTTAATACACCTCTCCTCCCTATTCCCCCATCATGGACCTTTTTTTTTTAAAGTTTTTATTTTAATTCCAGTTAGTTAACATACAATGTTATACTAGTTTCAGGTGTACAATATGCTAATTCATCGCCTCCATATGACACCTGGTGCTCATCAAAACAAGTGTCTTCCTTAGTTCCCATCATCGATTTCCCCATCCCCCCACCCACCTCCCCTCTAGTCACCATCAGTTTGTGCTCTACAGTTAAGAGTCTGTGTCTGGATCGCTCTCTCTCTTTCTCTCTCTCATTTTTTCCCCTTTGCTTGTTTATTTTGTTTCTTAAATTCCACATATGAGTGAAATCATATGGTCTTTGTCTTTCTCTGATACTAGCTACTCCTTGTGTAAACTTTGGACCAGTAGCATCTGAAGTATCATTGGGAAACTGCTGGGCAATTCAGAATCTTGTGTCTCTTCCAGACTTACTGAATCATAATCTACATTTTAAAAAGATTCTCCAGTAGATTTATACATACATTAAAGTTTGAGAAGCGCTGGTGTAGAGAACAGGTTAGTGTTAATCGTTGAAACCAATTAGCCCTTTTCATCTCTTGTGTACATAATATGTTACAATGAAAAGAAATAGCATTGGACTTATATTTTTTCTAAAATAGTGTTCATTTAAGGCATAAATACACTATAGAGATCAAAGGTAGCACATGCCGAAAACAACCATGTCTGTTACAGACTGAATAGGATTTTTGCTTCACATCATAGAAGCATAGAAAACAAGATTATCTTTTAAACCAGAATTCAAAAAAGATTATAATCTTTCAATTACCTACATAACATATTCCACAAAATAATACTGAAAAACAAATATGAGGTGTTACCAGTAAGGTTTGTCTGAGTTAGAAAGATCTAAATTATTCACACTATCTTGACACTTTTACACTGCAGAATATTTTCCATCCAAGCAAAAATATGGTATCCATTACCTGGGAAGATATGACCTAAAATCATATAAGCTGTTTATTTGTAAGGTTAAGAAGCTACTTCTTATACTATTTTAGAAAGTAGTAAGTGTCTCTTAAAGCAACCAAATGAATTCAATTATAGTGTTGGCCTTTCCAGAAAAAATAGTTGTAAAATAAAACTTCCAATTTTTTTCTGATGTTCTTGATTAAATAAAAACTATACTTATTCTTATTGTCTAAAACGTTAGAGGCTCTACAGAGGTTGCATACTCCTTAAGAGAAGATTTTTATTGCAAATTTTAATGGATAATTTTGTAAAACTTCACAATTTTAATATTTCTTTAAAAGGACACTAGAGTCAAATCACAATAAAATATAAAAATTATTGATCAAAGTGGATATCACTCATTTTTCTGATTTAATTATTTTGAGCACATAATGCATGAATTTTTTTCTTAATAGTACATATTTCCTGAGAATCCCTACCTTTAGTGAATTTTATTGTTCTTGTTGTTATATTTGCTTTAATTACATTGCTTTCACCTTGTGGGATACCACTGTGACATATTGATAGATTGCCATTATCTGCTATGATTTATCCTATTCTAAGTCCTAAAGGTTGGGGTGATCACAATTATTTACATATGATATTTGTTATTATTTATTAAACAAATATTTAAATGCCTATAACATGAAGAATGTAGGTTTTTTTTAAGAATGTAGACTTTAGGGGGGCCTGGGTGGCTCAGTGGGTTAAAGCCTCTGCTTTCAGCTCAGGTCATGATCCCGGGGTCCTGGGATCAAGCCTCACATCGGGCTCTCTGCTCAGCAGGGAGCCTGCTTCCTCCTCTCTTTCTCTCTCTGCCTGCCTCTCTGCCTACTTGTGATCTCTGCCTGTCAAATATATAAATAAAATCTTTAAAAAAAAAGAATGTAGATTTTATATTGGGAATGCAGTAGTAAATAAACTATTGTCTGTACCCACAACAACTCAGACTCTAATTGGAGATAAAGGGCAAATAAAAATGTAATTGTTACTGGAAATACATCCTTTCCAATCTGAAGCTTCAGATCATTATAAGCAAATAAGGAAGCACATGAGGGGGCACTTGAAATTCTATGCATCAGATCAATTTTTCTTCCCTTTTTCTCTGTAATATAGTGTTAGGTGTAATGTCTCTTTAAACTAGTATACAGTTCAGAGAGATTATAAATTCATATAACCATGTTGTAAGATAGGAGCACAATATCACAAGTGTTTTGAATTGGCAGTTTAAATTGTTTGTTCTGAACCAGCATTTCCACATCTAGGAATTTTCCTAGGTAACAAATGTGTGCACAAATATCCATGTACAAGAATATTCACTCCAGTGTTGCTTTGATAATGAGACAATGCTATAAGTACATGTTAGTATGCTGCCTTTAAGATGATATTGTGGAACATATTTAATAGCAATGAAAGATATAAATAATACATCAAATGAAAAAATAAAAATTAAAATGGACATTATCTCATATTGAAAGAAAAGGTATGTGTGTGAATGTGTATAGAAAATGTCAAACTATGTGTGTGTGTGTGTGTGTGTGTGTGTGTGTGTGTGTATTCATAGTGGTTACCCTGAGATGGTAATATTGATAGAAAATTGAAAAATTATCCATATTTCATTGCATATGCCTATATCCATTCTTGACAATAGACTAGTCTTTTTTTATGTTTTGCTATTTTATAAAGGCTGTTTTATTTCATATTCCTCCATAGGGTTCCTTATAAAATTGCTTATAAATCTGCTTCTCTACAGAGGCAAATATTCACAGACTTTAAACTAACTTTCCCTCTCTTTCCTTTCCCCCTCTTCCTTTTCTCCTCTTCCTTTCTACACCTGTCTTTGGCCTATCATGACATTTGTCAAAAATCCCCAAAATTGGTCATAATATCTAACTCCAAGTATCCTAAATATATCTTGCACTTGATTTTGGAGTTGTCAGAATTTGAAAACACTCATTCTATTTCTGGTATAATTAAAATATTTCCTTGACTGGTCTTAAATACAATTTAATTTCCCCACATTGTCTTAGCTAGAAAACACTCTTGCTGATTTTATTACAGTGTAATAAAAATTGAGTTTCATGTATGTTTCCAGACATCCCAGTGAGTGGTTATTTACTCAAAACCTTCCTATTATTTCTCTGACCCTCTTGCCACAAAATCGGTCAAATATTTCTCACTGATATTTTCCTCTATTGTATGAGAAATGGTTATTAATATTTCTCTAAACCTAGGACAGATTTTTTTCAGTGTTAATTGACCAGTCAGTGAAACTTTCTACTTTCCCAAAGTGTAGTACTTACAAATTTCTTTTTATGATTCTCATTCTGATTTATCATATCTAAATATTCTTCTTAATTTCGGTGGTAATATGAACTTTAATAACATTAAACCAACAAGCATTTATTAATCACAAGAACACCACATAATACGAGGAACATTGGGGAAACAGAGATACATTGAAAAAGTCCACTGTATTAGATAAAGCTGATTATTGTTTAATTCTAAGACAAACCCTTGTTAGTAGCTATTCTAGCAGCCTGCCCACCATGACTACTCCCTCTTCTGGAGAAGCAACCAAATTTACTGGCTCTAAGTCAATTATCCTTAAACTAGATTTCAGGGTGTTCACAGACACCTGACATTTTACTAAAATTATAAACAAAAGCAAATACACATTTTATGTGATAAAATAGGTTTTTATCAGATTCTCTCAACCAGTGATTCTTAACCCTGAGCTACACATTAGGAGTTTCTTGGGAACTTTGAGAAATTAGTGATGCCAACAACTGATTTTAAGGGCCTAGATTCAGAAAAATCTTAAAGGAGCCATTCTAGGTGATGGGGCCCATATTAATGGTGAGCCACAAGGCACCAGGTATGCAAACCCCTGGTACAGGTATCTTATTATCTTATTTCCTCCAAATAGTCCATTCCAAAGAGCTGTGATTGGCAGCAAGATACAAGTGAGTTTCCTCTTCTCATATATACTAAGATCCAACCTAGAGGAGGGAAACTAGGAGATGGTGGTGTGTGTGTGCGTGTGTGTGTGTGTGTGTGAGAGAGAGAGAGAGAGAGAGAGAGAGAAAGAGAGAATTAATTCACCTGACCAGAGATATATAATAGCAAAATTTCTGTCTCAGACATAGACTTTCCCTAGCTCAGCAATTTGATTTGTAATTGAGCTTTAGAGAAAGAGAGGCTGCAGGCTGACGGACAAGGATGATCCTTCTACTTGTGCATTGATTACATAGAAGCTTCAATTCAATGAGGACCCCAGAGAACACAGTGTCCTTTGGGTACTCAGAGAGGCTGCAACATCAGAACAAGAAATAGCAGCATAGGATTTGTTATTAGCATTTTCCTAAGAGTTAAGTGGCAGCTTCAGCCAGCTGGGAGAGAGTGATCCTCAAGTGCTGTTACAGGCCATGAGCATCAGTGAAAGTGTTTGAGGTGGAGAAATGGCAGAGGGTCTTTCATGAGCACATTTGAGGGACATTCAAATATAACAGGGAGAGATTTAGGGGGAAGGGACTGGAGTTCTGCCTTAGCAGGTGGGGACCAGAATTATTGCATTCTGAGTTAATAGTGTGATTCCATTTTAAGTCATCATAAGTTAATGAAGGTTGGGGAAATTTGGTTATAAATAAATGTTTTAATTTCCTCCTTGAAACAACTTTGTGATATATGTAGATTGTGTCACCATTTCTATGGATAAAAACAAAACAAAACAAGGCTTTGTAGTATTAAATAACTTGACCGAGGTCATTCAACTATTAAGAACCCAGTTCTGTTTGAGTCTAGTAGTGTACAAGCTCATAATACAGCATTCTCCAAAAATAATTATTGAGTATTTATTACATACCATATGCTTTCCTCAGCAAAACAAACACACAGAAATATTCTCAGCTTCCTAGCTACCAGTCTGCATTTAATGAAATTCTGAAATGTTTTTGGTGTGAAGTAAGGGAAGTGACCAAGTGTGAGATTCAGTACAACTATTAATCTTGAAAAACATAATAGTGTCTAAGACAAGGAGTCTATGTATTATTTCACATATTACACGTAGACTTTCATTTCAATACTTTAGTATTCTAATTTCTATGAATGCTGATCTTGCTCCCAAATAAAATCCATCTTTTCTCTGTGCATGACTTAAGCTTGGGTAGTAATCTTGTCACATGGAGGTTGAATTTATGTGAGAGTCCATCTTATTTAATTTTGCCATGTTGTTTTTATGTTTGTTCTGGAATGTTAATAATTTGTGGTATTTACTAAGCCAAACTTTATACAATGAGGAATAGTAGGCAGACAATATAGAATTATCACTAAGTCCTATGATACACACTTATATTCAACTAAACTTCTTCAGGTTTCTGAAAACAACTGTTTTTAAAGATTTTATTTATTTATTTATTTGACAGAGAGAAATCACAAGTAAGCAGAGAGGCAGGCAGAGAGAGAGGAGGAAGCAGGCTCCCTGCTGAGCAGAAAGCCCGATGTGGGGCTCGAACCCAGAACCTGGGATCATGACCCGAGCCGAAGGCAGTGGCTTAACCCACTGAGCCACCCAGGCGCCCCCAACTGTTTTTAAATAAAAAACGAAAATTTGCAAAATCAAGAACCCAGTGCAAATACAGACATATTCTAAGATCACATCGTTATTGATTGCCAAGAAGGCAAATAGGAAATACTTTAATTAGGAGTGTACTTATATTTCTGCTGGCACTGAAACAGTTAACTTCCAGTCACTAAAGCTCTGTGGTTATTATAACTATTTGTGGCTTTTGATTAATGGTATTTGAATCTACAAAACTATATTTGTGTGGTACACATTTTTTTTATTTTTTTATTTTATTATGTTTAAGATTTTATTTTTTTTTAATTTTAATTTTATTTTTTTTTTATTTTCAGCATAACAGTATTCCTTGTTTTTGCATCACACCCAGTGCTCCATGCAATCCGTGCCCTCTCTAATACCCACCACCTGGTTCCCCCAACTTCCCACCCCCCGCCCCTTCAAACCCCTCAGATTGTTTTTCAGAGTCCATAGTCTCTCATGGTTCACCTCCCCTTCCAATTTCCCCCAACTTCCTTCTCCTCTCTAACTCCCCTTGTCCTCCATGCTATTTGTTTTGCTCCACAAATAAGTGAAACCACATGATAATTGACTCTCTCTGCTTGACTTATTTCACTCAGCATAATCTCTTCCAGTCCCATCCATGTTGCTACAAAAGTTGGGTATTCATCCTTTCTGATGGAGGCATAATACTCCATAGTGTATATGGACACATTTTTTAATAAAATAGAACCAGTTATAATTTTATATGTGGTGTTTATTGTCAAAGAAGAGGATCTTTCTTGTTATAAGGAATAATTATTGATCACAGAAGAACTATAAATGGAAATTTAATTTATTAATTTGCCTGTGGTTCTTCCCTGCTGAGGATATTATCTTTATTCTGTCTCATGTATAAATGAATTTTGAGGTTGATGTAGAAATGAATAGTATTATCCCAGCAGAATTTTTGTTATGTTCTATCCTTAGTCATTATCATTATAATGATGACTGAATAATATATCCCATAACTTTATAATCTTTACACTAAATATAGAATTTTTTTTTGAAATCAGGTGGAATGGAACATTTGAGAAAATCCCATAGCGTTTAAGATCTGCTTAGATGTCAATCATTGCTTTATCATTTGCTGGCAGTATGGTCCTATACAAGTTACTTAATCATTCTGAACCTCAATTTCTTATTTGTAAAATGATAATAACACATGGGACTGCTCTGAAAACTAGAGGAGATGATCATGTGACATGCTAACAAAGGAGCATGGACCATTGTGTGGGTAGTAGATGGCTTAAATTTTTCACCCTCCTTCTGTTGTATGAGTTTTCAGTCTCTCCCACTAAAGAAAAAAATATATATCTTCCTGACCCTTCAATTTGACCAAAAGAATAAAGAGGAGGTGAGTGCTTAGTGTAAGCTTTGAAGCCTCAGATGTTCTGCTTGTACCCTTTTGTGTCTACCAACCCATGCATAGAGTATTACCTGATTAGATCTAATGTGGATTAAGATAGTCACTCCAGCCAACTCACAGACCCACAGCATGAAACGGAAATACACGCTGAGCCTAACCCCCCTAGATCAGCTAAACCCCAGACAACCCATAGACACATGAGCAATAATAGTTTAGTACTTTAAGCCACTGATTTTAGAGGTAGTTTGTTATGCAAGAATTGACTGATACAGTGTATGATCAATAAAGATTAGCTATTGCTGTGATTATCGTTTACTATCATTTGAAATAAAGCCCAATAAAAATAAATAAGGCAAAGCAGTATGATAATCAGTAAGGTACAGAACTCTGTTTTCCAAACCTAAAGTTGTTTTTAAAGAAATACTGTTTTATCTACTCCAGTTTGTTTTCTGAAACTGCTGTTGGCAGACAGCACCTTCTTCAGGAAAAGGAAATGCAAATGCTGGGGAGAGTTTTGTCTGATCTGCCACTTCTCCAAGGAAAATAGAGTCCTATAATAAACAATCTTGTGATCACAGATATATAAATGTAATGGCGATGCTACAAATACATCACACAAGCAAACTTCAAATACATATCTCCCTCCTACATATTCTTCCACAAATATTCTGCTGCATCTCATGGAATGAATTGGAGCATTGCTTCCAGAAGCCTCAATCTGTGGCTCTCTGCAGAAGTCAAGGCAGAAATATCCATTTGAGCTGTGCCAGAGGGTGGGGTCAGGAGACAGGTTTTTACAAGAAATTAAAGGGCAGGGTAGGGAGAAAATTTTGAAGGCAAAGGTGCTTAACTATCCGAACTTTTAACTGCCCACAAATTTAAAGCTTTTAAAAGCATATAAAAATAGAATGTCCTTCAGGGGATTGCAGGGTACAACTTGGGTTCCCCTTTTTGGGTAGTTATTTAGCATGTAAACTGGAATAGTTTGTGGGTTTTGATATAAAAGAAGACTGCTGATCAAATCCGGTTTAAAAGACAAATAAAAGATGTACTGTAATCCTGCACCGATCTGATTAGATGCTCTAAAAACCAGGGAGGAGGGGCGCCTGGGTGGCTCAGTGGGTTAAGCCGCTGCCTTCGGCTCAGGTCATGATCTCAGAGTCCTGGGATCGAGCCCTGCATCGGGCTCTCTGCTCTCTAGGGGAGCCTGCTTCCTTCTCTCTCTCTGCCTGCCTCTCTGCCTGCTTGTGATCTCTCTGTCAAATAAATAAATAAAATCTTTAAAAAAATAAAATAAAATAAAAACCAGGGAGGAATCTTGTGAAAGGTGAAATAATAATAATAATAATAATAATAAATGGTTTAAAAATCTGTCCACCATTAAGTTAAATTGTGAAATCCAGAGGGAAATTGCAGTTTGTTTCTATATATTGCTTTACCCTTCAGCTCAGCTGTTGGGTCTGCATTAATATTCAGGCAGCATCAGTGCCAGTCCTGGTGATTCACTGAAGTATTATGAATATGCAAATGAGCAAGAGCTTTTTATGTCTTTTTTTGTTTTTCTTAGATGTCTGAAGGACTAATTGGAGCCAATCAGCTACTGATAATTTGTACATAGATAACTATTGCTCTGGAAACTAAAACCATTTAATAATTATTTTTATACTAGGGCTAAAGGTTTGATTTCAATCAATCTCCTCAAAACAGTGTTTCCAGTATTCTTTCAAATTGATTGACTTAGAGGTTAAAGTGTCATATTATTTTAACTTCTTAGATTATAATGACAACATTTTGGAGTGAGCTGTACATAAAGAAGAATTTGTATTAGTCACTCACTTTTTTATTTTTCCTTGAATATTTACTAATTTTCCCTGGTTATTTGAAAACAAAGGATGCAGGAGTTGAGGGAGTGTTCCAAGTAGATGAATTCTAGAGTTTCTGAAGTACAGAGATAGAATAGGCAGAAAGGAGGTGGTAGGAGACAGAAAAAATAATTGCTCATATTCAATAGTCGTTCAAGTTTGATTTTTAAATCACACTAATGTATATGATATACATTAAGGAAGAAGAATAAACCCTAACATTTCTTTAAAATTCAATTTAGCACAAACAAGAATAACTTACCAAGAAAAATAAAATCATATAATAAATGACCTAGGTAAAACTTAATATGAATTTTGGTGGCTCATCTTACTTGAAGAGGAATTTTGATTAGGAATTTTGTTATGCAATTAAATAATTTTAATTTAGTTCTCAATCAGTGTGACACAGTTAAAAGAGCTGTAACAAAATATGTGATATTTCTATTATTGCACCCCATGACTAAAACATTTGTGGTCATTTTTTTTTTATATGCTAGCCCTGTCTCATTTCTATGAAGAGAAAACTTTCAAATTGCCACTGCTTGCTGAATGTATATAGAGAATTACTTTATGACAGTGTGAAATAACTAGAATTCTGCTAACATTTAGCTACTTTGATTTAATTGAGAAATTATTTCAGCTATAGAAAATGGTTTTTAAAAGAATATTCTATAGTTAGGTGATTCCTCTCTACCTAGAAAAAAGGACTTTTTTTAAAAAAGATTTTTTTTATTTATTTGACAGAGAGAGAGAGAAGGAGAGAGTTCACAAGCAGGGGGAGCAGCAGAGGCAAAGGGAGAAGCAGGTTCTCTGCTTAGCAGGAAGCCTGATGCAGGACTCAGTCCCATTTACCCTGGGATCATGATCTGAGCCAAAGACAGACACTTAACAACTGAGCCACTCAGGTGCCCTTAGAAAAGGGACTTTTAACGGCTTTTTATTTTTTCTGTTTTTTATTAAAGGACAAGTATTAGGTAGTTCAACCTCAGTTCTGTTTTGCTTTTCTTACTGCTTTTGCTTGTTTTTGTTTGTTTAAATCTCATTCTGAAACAACAAAGACTAATTTCTTGCACATGCTACATGTGTCAGTCAGGTTGGTAGGGGAACTCTGTTAATTGTAGTTATTTAGACACCTGGACTCCAAGTTCACTCATACCCGCCTACTTGCCATGACAGAGGAAGAGCAATCCTGGAGGCTTTTGTATAATAAACAATAACTTGACTAATTTAAACCTTGTTTTGCTATATAATTCCTCCCTGGACATTTAATACACAAGCAGTAAGCTGGAATCTATGGGGAAAAAAAAACCAATTAAATGCTCACACCCTGAAGTGACACATGTCACTCCGCCTACAACTCACTGACTACAATAGTCATAGAGCCACACCCAACTACAAGAGATAGAGAAAACAATAGAATATTCTCATGTATCTCAAAGAGAAGGAGAAAAGGAGTACTTATGCACATTAATAATTTCAGCCTATGACATGACATTCCTGCATTCTCAATAGAAAGGCCATGTTATTTACCAAAGTCATATTTCAAATTAAAGAAAAAATCCATAAGACTCCCCAAAATACTCAATAATTGGTAATTGGTAAATGCTGAGAATACTAAAACTTTTCTAGAAAAATATTTGTGTGTATATTTTATTATTGTATGCCCTATGACTGACTAAAAGTAATGTGTGTGTGTGTGTGTATATATATATATATATATATATATATATATATATATATAAAGTATATGAATATTATTGATGTGTATTCTGTATCTGGGGCTGGATTGAGTTGAGGCTAGACAGGCAAGTGCTCCACAGGTATCTCTGTTACAAAGGGAACCTAAAATGTCAATGAAAATATAAGGAATTAAAGAAAATATATTTTTCAGAACTCTTCTTTGGAAGTATACTGAATAACAATTGCAGGGTATGTTTTATTTTCTCAAGCCATTTGAGGTGAGACTATTAAAGTGTGGATAGACAAAGTTCTACTCTTACCTGAGTTTAGAGTGCTTTTTGCACTCTAATTTTTCAAAGTTTTTATTTAAATTCCAGTTAGTTAACATACAGTGTAATATTAGTTTCAGGTGTACAATAAAGTGATTCGACACTTCCATACATCACCCAGTGCTCATCACAAGTGCCCTCCTTAATCCCAATCCCCTCTTTCACCCATTCCCTACCCATCTCCCCTCTGATAAATAGCAGTGTATTCTCTAAAGTTAAGAGTCTCTTTCATGGCTTGCCTCTCTCTCTCTCTCTTACAGTTAACTCTTTAGTGAAGGATGACAAAGAGCGCAGGAACAGACTGAATTAGATTGTTAGATTGATTCCCCCGGAGAGGCTTTGGGCCCACTTCCTGCTGCTTGAGTTCTTGCTTCAGGAGAGATGAACAAATGGGAGAGTTCAAGCTGTGAGTTCAGTATTACTTTAAAAAAAGGAAGAAACAGCCATCAAACCTACATTTAATTTACTTCATTAAAATAACATAATTGAGGAACCATCAGATAACTGTATTTTGTCAGGCACAATAGAAACAAAATCAAAATCCAGATCATCAAGAAAATAAAGGGGGAAGGCAACTGTTTTTTTTTTTTCCCTTTCCTTTCATCCTCCTTCATTTAACATCCTTTTTTTTCCAGCTTTACTGAAGAATGATTTCCAAATAAAAATTGAATATATTTAAGGTATACAAGGTGATGTTTTGATATATGTATACACTGTGAACTGATTACCACAAAGAAGCTAATTAACATATCCGTCACCTCATGCAGTCACCATTTTTTTTCTGTAGTGAAAACACTGGAGATCTTAGCAAATTTCCAGTATACAATATACTACTATTAAGTAGAGTCACCATATTATACATTAAGTCTCCAGGACTTATCATTTTATAACTGAAAATTTGTATCCATTGATCATTTCTCCCCCTTTCTAACTCCTTAGTCTCTGGTAACTACCATTCCACTCTCTGTTACTATGAGTTCAACATTTTTTGTTCGTTTGTTTGTTTGTTTTAGATTCCACATGTAAGTGAGATCATGTCATGCAGTATTTGTTTTTCTGTATTTGACTTATTTCACTTAGCATAATGTTCTCAGGCTTATCTATGTTGTGACAAATGGCAGGATTTCCTAGGGCTGAATAATCCATTGTCTATATATGCTACATTTTCTTTATCCATTCATCTCTTGACAGACTCTTAGGTTGTTTTCATATCTTGGCTACTATGAATAATGCTGCAATTAACATGAGAGTGCAGCTGTCACTGCAGTAGTAATTTTTCTTCCTTTGGATGTATACCTAGTAGTGGAATTGCTAGATTATATGGTAGTTCTAGTTTTAATTTTTTGAGAAAATTTGGTAATGTTTTCCATAATGGTTATACCAATTTACATTCCCAGTAACAGTGTACAAGAGTTCCTTTTTCTCCACATCCTATAAGGGACATTTAAAAGTAATAAAAGAGGATAATTAGATTGTTTACTAAAAGGGTAGAGCCAATAAACAGTGATATAACTGATGTCAGTGAGTGGGGTATAGTAATTTTTGAGTCAGGGTTTTTGACAAGCAGATTTGCCCTTCTGACCCTTGCACACAACAATCAACTACAAATATTAAAAGAGTAGTGATTTGAATAAACCAAATTGTCAGAGATTTGGCAGAGACATATACTGCTCGCTAATCTCCAGAATATGAGTTCATTGATTAGACTCTCTAGATGGCAGCTACCTCATTCCTCACCACGCCAGACAGAGAGCATCCCATCAAATATCACGCAACTCATCCTGGACAAAGGAACATTATTATTAAGTCAGTGATACTGTGAATTAATGCGTTAAGTCTATATAAGAAAATACAACTATATAAAAAAGAAAAGGTTACTATAAATGAGCTTACTTTCTCTGCATTTATACCTTATATTTCATTTCTTAGGAACTGAATTCCTAATCATAATAAACAACTTTAATGATGACTGTAATTTGCTTAAAAGTAACTTGGTCTAGGGGCTCCTGGGTGGCTCTGTCAGTTAAGCCTCCAATTCTTGATTTTGGCTCAGGGTCATGAACCTGAGTGGCTCCTGAGTCAGGGTCTGTTGAGCTGGAAATATGCTTAACATTCTCTCCTTCTGTCCCTCCCCCAACTCATTTTCTCTCTCCCTCTCTCCCTCCCTCTCTCTCTGAAATAAATAAATAAATCTTTTTTAAAAAAAGTAATTTGGCCTAGGCACTTTATGCATTCTAATTAGGAATCCACACTCCAGGGAAATTCAGATATCATTTTTTGAAAGATTTTATTTATTCGATAGATAGCACAAGTAGGCAGAGCAGCAGGCAGAGGGAGAGGGAGCAGACTCCCAGCTGAGCAGGGACCGCCCCCCGATGTGGGGTTCCATCCCAGGACCCTGGTATCATGACCTGAGCTGAAGGCAGCCGCATGACTGACTGAGCCACCCAGGTGCCCCTCAGATACCATTTTTTCAAAGAGGAAATCCTTCCATCCAGAGGCAATGAATACAAACACATTAGCTATCTTTGTCTTTGGTCATAACCATATGTTTTTCTAATCACCATATTTCATATCAGAAATAGGTTTCCATTGGTTAAGTCAGTGGCTAGCTTATTAATTAGCATGGCATCTCTTAGAAATGGATGATAACTGATATAACTAAAAGCTTTCAACTTATACAAATAGGCTAAGATAGTATGAAGGCACTTCCCACCCTTGAATAAACCGGTTGTAAAATTTAGCAATATTTGTAGCTTCTACCCTTGAGAATGGTGCCAAAGACTTGGTCTGTAAACTATCCTGTATCCTGCCTTTGGGTTAAAGGGATTCTGATTGCCCAATACTGAGATTAGAGTAACTAAGTTCTACTTAGTTGTCCAGTGTTGAGTCAGTATTTCTTATAAAGGGAAGAGGGCAAAGCTCCTACAATGACAGAAAGCTAAGACTTCATCAAGCTTACAGAATAGGTTCTATGAACCATTTTTTCCTCTTTGCTGATAAGTTTTCTATTATGAAAGTGTTGGTTTCATAATAATCTGGTTATAACGTTCCATGTTCCAGGTAGGTAACTAATCCTTGTTCATATAAGATATTTTGTTGGCTACTATTTATTAAAAGCACATAAACAAAAAACACCCCTGAGTTTTGCGTGCTCAAATTTGCTTAGTCATCCCTAAAAGAATTAAATATTAATGGTATTTCCGTTTTTACTACTCAACATTAGTAGAGCTCATCTACTAGAGTGATCTTTAAAGCAATACACTAATTTGGTACAATTTACATTGACTGACTAAACTTTCATAACTGCTAATCACCATCTTCATCTCAAAACTTGAGCTTCCATTAAAAACAATCAAAGTAAATCAGCAAGTTCTATGAGATAATAACATCATTTTGGATGATGAGATTATATAGTTTTTCATTTTTATTATATAAACCAAATTTATTTTCTGAAAGATCATTTTACATACAGGAAGCCATTGATTTAAGTTTTTAATAAATTTTATACAAATAACAACTGAATAAAACTTGTAGATAATAATTTAAAATAGCAAATTCTTAGATAGCTGTAGAAAATGTTAAGAAACACTCCCCATTGCACCAAACTTCAAAAGCAATAAACGAAACTGAAACTTCATGCCTCTTGATGGATACATCTCTATTTCTCCTTTCCCTCAGCCCTGGTAGCCACCATTTAAGTCTTTGATTTTATGAATTTGACTGTTTTTAAAGATTTTCATAAGTTTTTTTTTTTAAGTTTTATTTAACAGAGAGAAATATCACAAGCAGGCAGAGAGGCAAGCAGAGAGAGAGGGGGAAGCAGGCTCCCCGCTGAGCAGAGAGCCCGACATGGGACTCGATCCCAGGACCCTGAGACCATGACCTGAGCTGAAGGCAGAGGCTTAACCCACTGAGCCACCCAGGCACCCCTGTTTTTAAAGATTTTATTTGTTTATTTATTTATTCAGAGATAGAGAGCGAACACAAGCAAGCAAAGTGGCAGGCAGAGGCAGAGATAGGAGCAGGCTCCCCGCTGAGCAAGGAGCCTGATGCAGGACTGGATTCCAGGAGCCTGGGGATCATGATCCGGAGCAGAAGGCAGTGGCTTAACCAACTGAGCCACCCAGGCGTCCCTAATTTGACTGTTTTTGATAAATTTTGTTACAAGGATTTAAATAATCAAGAGACAAAACCTAATAATTTTGCTCAAAACTACCCCCTAATTAGATCAAGGATCAACAAATGAGTTACTATCTGAATAAGTTAATGTTTCCCTAGAGAACCCAGGTACCTATTTTGTGGCGGCCATCTACTGTGTTGCATTCAGGGGATCCACTATTTTTTTTTAAAGATTTTATTTATTTATTTGACAGAGAGAGAGAGAGAGAGAGAGAGAGATCACAAGTAGGCAGAGAGGCAGGCAGAGAGAGAGAGGGAGAAGCAGGCTCCCCGCTGAGCAGAAAGCCCGATGTGGGGCTCCATCCCAGGGTCCTGGGATCATGACCTGAGCCGAAGGCAGAGGCCTTAACCCACTGAGCCGCTCAGGCGCCCCAGGGGATCTACTATTGAAAAGACTTGAGTTCTGCCCTTAATGAATTCTAATCCAGCCAGACACCAATAAGTAACTACTGCTCGTTATATGGTATAATTGGAAACAGTACTTTTTAGAAACAGTATGGTATAATTGGAGACAGTACTTTTTAGAAAAAGTTTCCAGTTTTAGTTTGGTATTTATTAACTGGGAAGCTTTGCGTAAAGCATTTAACTTCACTGAGACTCAGTTTCTTCATTTTTAAAAAATGAGATAGTAATGTCTATCTCACAGAGTTCTCATGCCCTCATGAGCATTTAAATGCACTAATGTTTTCTAATGCTTACTTGAATGCCTGGTATACTTTACAACAAACAAATCTTAAGTACTTTTTATGCATTAATTCACTGGATTGAGCAATTGTCCTCAATACCTCTATAAAACATACTGACAGACATTCTTCACACCTTGAATGCTCATGACTACAAGTCTACTCTCTACCACACCCTTGAATATATATTTGATAAGCAAATATGTTATTTGCTTACCAAAGAGGCACTTATCCCCTCAAGTATGTTGTGCCATTTTTACTTGTTTTAATTGTGTAATTTAATTCAATATGAACGAAGCAAAACATTTAAGTGGTGAAACAGGTTTTTGTCTATAAAAACTAAGTCAAATCCTTTACTAACACTTGATAAATGTGACCTGCTTAAATATGTGAAGAAGACACTTGCAAAAAAAATCATAAAAATCACATTCTAGAAATACTTTTTTACACAAAGTACTTCCTAAGTGTCTTTGGGCTTCCACTTTATTAATAATAGCAAAAAACCCTAAAACTAAAATATGTGGATGATGCATATAACTGTGTGACTTCCATTTGCAAAATCAAATTCAAAAAAAAGAAAAAGAAAAAGAAACAATCTTGGCACCACATCAAAAAAGTAAATGAAAGTATATTAAAGTTAAAATGAAGCATTGTAAATTAAAATATGTTGATCTTTAAGTTAAATGAACATTTAAAGTATACATTTATAGTTCATGTATAGTTCATACATAGTTCTATAGTAACTGTTGTTATTTCCTCTGTATTGGACTTTTTTGATTAAATGACTAGTCATCCATTTCTGGCTCCTTTGGAAAAGAGTGTTCCTAGTGTTAAGTGAAAAATCACTGGTGGATATGAATCCATGAAAGCTGGTTTTATCCAGAGTGAAGGTCAGGGAATTGCTCTCCTTAAAGAATCTTACAAATATAAGCACATCATGTGTTTGTATTATGAGCATTCATTTAAAAACACAGCTATCCATTAGCATAGCCAAAATATTAATTGGATGTTTAAATTAAAAATGGATTTCTTCACCAAGAATTCTTTTGTTAGGATTGTTTTTATAAGATGTTAGGATTGGTTGCTGGAGGGGAGGTGGGTGGGAGGATTGGGTAATTGGGTGATGGGCATTAAGGAGGGCACTAGATGTAATGAGCACTGGGTATTATATATGCAACTAATGAATCACAAAACTCTACTTCTGAAACTAATAATACACTATATATGAATTAATTGAATTTAAATTTAAAAAGATGTTAGGATTATTTGTGTTTGTTAATTCTAGTTGCAGTTCCTTTGTAAATAAATATAATTTAGATAATTTCTTCCCATAGCATTTTGCAGGGTTAATTTGATAAGATATATTTTTTAAATGTGATAAAATATATTTTTCTCAGAACAAATGAATATCTGGAAATTACTGCTTTCCAGTTACTAAAATGAAGGGTGACCCTTTTAAATTTTATTTCCAGACTACTCAAGAAATAAATCATATTATTTATTCCTAAACCCACAGGAGACAAAAGTCTCACAGAATGTGGCTAAGTTCTTTAATAATGCATGGTCACTTTGCTTCATAGACTTATGTGTCAATGAATTGATCTCACTCTACAGAAACATTACCAAAGATTTTTTTTCATATTTTTCTTCAAATTTTGATGAATAAAAATGTATTAGAGTGCACATTTACTAGCAGATGCTGCATAAATCCTTATTCATAAATATTTAGATCTTGATTTGATGAGAAAAATGTAAGATTACAGTATATGTCACAGTCTTTCCACCTAAATATATAAATGTATTCTTGAATTATTCCTAGTACAGATGTAACATCTTTAGAAGTATTTTATTATAGCAATGCACTTCTCCAAGGAGGAGTGTTTATAAATATACGAATCAAGGTGATGCATTTTGTTGGTATTATTTTCTTGCCTTCTTCCTGGATTTGCTTTCATGACTTACAAAATATTTTACAACAAAATGAACCAACAGGAATTGCCATATTGAAGTAGACAAAGGATCTAGTTATTAAAGTAGACAAAGTTATTATTCTGGCAACTTTTATTATTCTTAAAACTAAAGAAATGCATACTTGCAACAAAATTCCTTGAAATGATAAACTTGTCTCCCAGATAGTCTAAAATTAAAACTAATCTATTTAGAATTCATCAGATTATGGTTGCCTAGAAAACAATTTTTTATTGATAATTCTTTTTTAATTTTTAAAATTTTTAATTCCAATATAGTTCATGTACAGTGTTATATTACTTTCAGGTATGTAATATAGTAATTCAACAATTCTATACATTATTCAGTGCTCATCAATATAAGTGTGCTCTTAATCCCCTAGAAAAATTTTACATCCCAAATTGAACATGTACTTAGTCTTCATGTCAGTTTAATCCTGTCTCTGTTTTTCTGACTTCAGAAGTATGTATAAGAATCATTTTTATCATTGTCACTTAAGAGTAATTATGATTGGGGTGCCTGGGTGGCTCAGTGGGTTAAGCCTCTGCCTTCGGCTCAGGTCATGATCTCAGGGTCCTGGGATCCAGCCCAGCGTCAGGATCTCTGCTCAGCGGGGAGTCTGTCTCTCTCTCTCTCTCTCTGCCTGCCTCTCTACTTGTGATTTCCCTGTCTGTCAAATAAATAAATAAAATCTTTAAAAAAAAAAAGAGTAATTGTGATCAGTTTAGATGAATGAAGCAATCTAAAATACTAAAAAAAAAAATCGAAACAATTTGAAAATCTTTGGTCCTTGTATTTTCTTTTAAACTTTAAACTGGCTGAGATTTTTGTCCTTGTTTTTTTTTTTTCTTTTACCCAAGGTTTCAGTGGCTCTATTTTTTTAATCACTCTGCTCTGAAATAATGGTAAGCCAGATCCTCATCATTCTATACAACTACATATCTGTCCTCATCCCTGCTGATGCATGACTGAGTGGTGGAATAATGACATGCACTCAAGTTGTTGGATTTAACAAATGACCAAGCAACTCGTTGGTGGATCTCAGATGCTGGTACTTGTTTATCTTTTCAGTTCTTTTGCAGATGACCAAGCAGATCTAACCGAATTGTTTTTCCCTGAAATTTCAGTTTCTAAAGGTACATGAGGGCAGGGACTTCATCTGTTTTGTTCACAGCTGTCCACCCAGAGCTCAGTCAGTGACTAGCATATAGTAGGCACGCAATAAATCCTGTTGAAGGAATGAATGAAATAAATTGTAGAAATTAGTTACTTCAATTAGTGAATCAATGAATTAATGCTCATATTTTGTACTGCATTTTAAATCCATCTTAAAAGCATTATATGAAATAATAGACTCAAGGGATTCAGAGTTAGAAAGCAGGCTATGTGATCTCATATCAGTTATTCAGTCTGAGTTTACTTTTTCTCATTTTTAAAAGAAAATAATAGTAATGTGAAGATTAAATGGAATAATATATATTCAATGATTATATCTGTCACATTGTAGTCATTCCATGCATAGTAGTTATTATTTTTACTTTGGACAGGAATTGTATTTTGGGGGGGAATTCGCTCTCAGAAGTAGTATTAAAACAGGGCATTTTAGAGAAACTTCATGTAACTGTTAAAATCCACTGTAAATTAAAGAGCAAAACCTTTAGTAAGGATTATGAAAGGGCTTGGAAACAGGAGAAAAGGGAAAATGGGAGCTAGTGGTCATTTTTAGTTTTCTGTCCAACTCTTGGTTTTGGTTCAGGTTGTGATCTCAAGGTTGTGAGATCGAGTCTCACATTGAGCTCTGCACTAGGCATGAAGCCTGCTTAAGATTGTCTCTCTCTATCTCTCTCTTCCTCTTCCCCTGCCCTTTTCCCCCTCCCCCCACTGAACCACGCGTGCTCTCTCTAAATAAATAAATCTTTTTTTAAAAGTGTCTAACACTACCTTGTCACAGTTAGGTCTTCAAAACAACATA
Organism: Enhydra lutris kenyoni; assembly: GCF_002288905.1. Classification (NCBI taxonomy): domain Eukaryota; kingdom Metazoa; phylum Chordata; class Mammalia; order Carnivora; family Mustelidae; genus Enhydra; species Enhydra lutris. The sequence continues at coordinate 8,977,224 of NW_019154107.1, read as the reverse complement.
TTTCTCCAGTTTCTGAAATTAAAATAATTATCTGGCATTAAAGTGTCCACTTTTAATCCAAATATATGCATTATTTTTATCAAGAAAATACTTACAGTGATTATATACATGCCAATGAAGACAATAACTTTGGCAATTATCATAAGCAGCAAAATAAAATGACTTATTTTGCTTTAAAATAACACAGTGAATAATGTGTTAAATGCTAACATTAGAAGGGTTTGAATTATTCAGTGCCATTCAATAGAATTTTCTGTGATGATAGAAGATGTATATCTGAGCTGTCCAAGACAGTAGTCATGAGTCACATGGGGCTATTGAGTACTAGAAATGTGGCTAATGCTAATAACAAACAGATTTTTAAATTTTACTTAATTTTAATGAAATTAAATGTAAATAATCATATGTAGTGATGGCTACCCCATATTGGACAGCATAAATCTAATACATATCACAATATTCACTTCCCTTTTTTGGCAAAAGTATAAACATGGGATCATGTTTGGTCAGTTACAGAGCTTGCATTTTCAGAAGTCAGTAAACCTAAAATAAAATATATTATGCATATTCTTGCTATATAGTCCAGAATATTTTATTCATGAGGTCCTTTTGTTCCCATTAAATTAAAGTTGTTAATTGAGCAAATGAATGTGAAGTGGTATAAAATTGTATCAAATTTGGCATTTAGTTTTAATTACTGTAAAGATAAAAATTGTGCAAAAAGTCTTATCCATAACTGAGGATTTTTTTTTTTCCAAAGGTAAAACACTCCCTTAGTTTTCCTGACTATGTCTCTCCTTACTTCCATTATCCCCCTTACTCTAGGAAAATAGATTTTTTTTTTAGATACATGATGACAAACTAAATTTACAGTGTAGATAATTATCCATTTGTTTTTGGTGAATGACACTGTAATTTAATTTATTACTGTGTTGTCTTTATTATTTAATTTAGGAAAGGTAAACACACACACACACAGAATACACTACTGTTGTTTTCATATGTTCTCTTTTTAATCTCAGTTCTCTGTCTTTATTTTTACCCTAAGATTTTATCTTTCGTAGCTTAAAATTCTCTTTTTAAGAGAGGATATTACAAATGATTATGGATCCTAGAATGTCCAGAGATCTGAAATAAGGTTACTTAAACTCATATTGGAATATATGAGTCCAGAACATAAAGGGATAAGAATCTTCCGATATTCCTAATTCTTTTACTTCTATCTGAAAGCATTCCCACATTTCTTGCATAGAGTTAACAAACAGGTTTCAAACTATTTTCAGGCTAATCAGAGCAGTTGACGCTGACCACTCAGAGAGCTTTATTGATTTTGAAATTGCAACTTCATTCTCAGAGCTTCATGGAGATGCACGTGCCAACTCCATGCTATTTTGCTGAAGAAAAGCAGTTCTCGACTCTTGGTTGCAAATTAGAATCATATGGAAAATTTTTAACAAATACCATTGCCCAGGCTCTACCCCAAACCGATCCCATCAGATTCTCTAGCACTGGGGTCCAGGCATCAGTATGTTTTAAACTTTCTCAGATGATGTTAATGTACAGCTATGTTTGAGAACCTTGATTCCAATATGAGCTGATATACTAACCCATCTGCCACCCAGTAAATCTTATTTTCATTCTATCTTCAAGTCAAATATGTATGAAATATTAAAGTAGTTCTAATAGAACCATTTTGATTTGGAAATTCTGACCAATTCCAGGTTACATAAATCTTACTTAAGATCATTATCATGCCACTCAATTGTGCTTTGTCCATCTTTATCTATATATCACTTATGGTCTTAAAATGGGCATGAGGATTGGTGGTGTGCAAAATGATACGGTAACTTCCTTGAATACCTGAGATCCCTAACACCATTACTGTGTCCAGTCAACTGAGAAAGAAAGACATTGTAAAAATTGTAAGATAGCTACAATCATTGTACAATTGTAAATTCTCATTTTAGAAGAGCTCGAATATTTCTGTCCATGATCTAAATTTTTTAATTACTGAATGAAATTCCAAAAGGTATATCACAGATAATTTAAAAATTATGCCTGACCAACTAGGAAATATTAATGCTGGCCTTTGAATTAGTTCTCCTAAAGTACAAATTATGCTTCTATCAAGATATTATCTGATATCACATAATTCTTTTTTCTCCCTGCTTCTACTTACTTCACAGAAATATCATTATCCTGAATTTAATGTTTATAATAATGTTTTCCATTTTCTTATTACCATGTTTATATATTCCTTAGCAACATAGAATATTATTTTGTATATTTTTGTATTGTAATTCCCAAATGTGACAGTTATCTTCAGAAAGTTCTCATTTTTATTTCTTTAAACATTTACACACATTTATTTTATCATCTTTACTCCCTAATATTAATATCACAATTTCTTGATCATCAAAATCTTTTTCTTCCCCCCTCACTTTTGCCTGTGATACCTTGTTTCTTTTTCTGCTATGTATTTTTTAGTTCTGAGCTTCAATTCAGGGAATCTTTATATGAGGATAGCCTGTGGGCCTTTTTTGAGATTATCTTCTTCTAGAAAGGCAGTGTATTTACTTTTGTGAGGTGGCTCAAGTTACTACCAACTCAGAGATCTTTTTAAGTTAATTTTGTGGCATGGAGTGTTATGGAGTGTATGGGTACCAAAAATAGGACCTCATATCCTAAGTGAAGGTAGGAATGAAGTTGTGAAATCTCAGTAGGACCTTTAAAATTTATTTTACCAGATCCCAAGTCTAGATAGATCATTTTACTTATTACTGGCCTTGACAGGGGGTTGGTTTTTGTCTAATTCATGCTTTCATTGAAGATTTAGATCTTAGCTTGGTCTGGGGTCTTTTTTGTTCCACCTTTTCCTGATCCCTGTTTCATTCCTGCTAGGAGCCAAGGCTTATCTTCTCTTTCCCCAGCTGTGGAGGTGCAAGTGTCTTGGATTCTGAGAAAGACACAAATCCCCAAATAGTATCGTTTCAGCTCCATTGTACTACTTGATTCCAAGTTTCTTCTTCATTTTTGTTTGTACTGGGGATTTCCCTTAGTTTCCCAAAAGCTCAGCTATGTAATTAAATACCTGTTGGTAATATTTATCCCACATATCTAGATGATTTCTAACAGGCAGTTGTTTATAGGCATGCCTATCTTATCCCTGAAAACAGATGTATCTACATTACTGAAAGTCTTGATGATGAAGCTTCTGGTAATGAAGTGTATCACCCACTTTTTACTTCACCTGTTCATTCACTTGAAAAATATTAATTGAATATCTCCTCTGCGTCCTTCATTTTTCTGTACCTTGGGGAGAAAGTGGTTATCAAAAACAATTGCTACTGTCAAGGAGCTTACATTCCAGTGGGAGAAACAAACAACAAATTAAATGTGTGTGTGTGTGTGTTTGTGTGTGTGTTTCACAAATATGCATTATACACTATACACACACATATACATGAGAACATATCATATTCTTAAGTAGCTTTCAAAAAATAGAATCTTGGGTCAGCATGAGTGATGGGTGATATTTTAGATACAGTGGCCAGTTAATTGCCTCTCAGAGGAGGAGAGATTGATCAGGTAGAAAAGAAGTGAGGCAGCTAAGCAGATGGACAGAGGTTGTACAAACAGTCTGAGCAGAGATAACATTAAATGCAAAGACCTAAGAATGGAAGTTGAGATATTTTTATGGAGTTAAGTAAAAGCTCAGGAGAATGTAGTCCATTTAAAGAAAGTAGAATTTTCGGAACATTAAATCAGTCATTTGGTCATTGAGGGGCTCGAGATTTCCTAATTAGTTCATTTACAGTCCAATCAATCGTCCAGCTTGAGTACTTCATATGTTAGGTGTTGCATGAAACACATAAGTTAAACACCAGTAACTCAATGTGTGCTCATAGTTTAATAGGGAAGACAGGGTATAACCTCACAGAAAGTAACGTAGTCACAGAAATGTTTTAATTATTGCCATCTTGTTGCTTCCAGAACAATAACATAGGAATCATGTTTTACTTTTTTCAATTTATTAATCATTTATAGCTTTAAAATTATAACTATACCAAATGTATATGTAAGCACTAATATTATATGTATGTTTATAAAACTGCTGGAATTTGCCAAAAGTTACTTGGATTCTTTTACCAGATTCTCTTAGTATCTGGTCTCTCTCACATCAGCATAAGCAAATTTGTTTTCTAACTAGGAGATGCTTTCCCATTGTTTGAAATGGGAAATATAATATATTTCTCATCACCCTAAAACCTAATCTAATTTGTTAAAGTATAACAGAAGCATAGTAAAAGTATATACATATAAATGACAGACTTAACCAAAATTGGTTAAGATTTCATTTTCTGATTTAAAAAAGGATAATATGGTAGAGTTAATAAACAATGGCATGGTTGTAATAATGCTATGATGCAGTGCTTTTCTTATCACCTACAACACCCAATTTGTACATTACCTTTATGGAAGCTATATGTTCTTTTCAAAATGCCTAAGTGATTCTGATGGTGTACTGGTTATATTTGGAAAATATTTACCCTACATATCTTTTTGTTACAAAATTTAAAGGTTTAATGAGTCTGATAGAAGTAAAATTTAATCTTGCCATATGAATATTAACTGAAATAAATTGTGAGAAACACACATTGCGAAGTCCATACATTCTATGAGGAAAATATTAGCTAGAGAGAGAGTCAATAGAGTGTACCTATCCTGTTTTTATTTAAACTTATTCTAAAAAACTTAAGTATACTTTTTCTTGTTAGTGTAAGGAAATGGAACCTAAAAGATAATTTAAAAAATGAATGATCATAAAAGTCCATATACACACAAATATGCATGTATACATAAATCTATAATGGTAGAAGTTTATATAATCTTCTTATACAAATGGTATAAACAGTTACATGACTAAGGAAATGTTTACTGAATTTTATAAAAATTGGATTTCTTGAGTATTAAAAATCAATTATTATAAAATATGTTTATGTAATAATGTCTTTCTAGAGGCCAACATTCAACAGGGGATCTCATTATTTGGAAATTAATTTAGAAAGTTTATAATCTAGTATATCTTTTTTTTTTTTTTTAAATATTTTTTTTTTAAATTTATTTATTTGACAGACAGAGATCACAAGCAGGCAGAGAGGCAGGCAGAGAGAGAGGAGGAAGCAGGCTCCTTGCCGAGCAGAGAGCCCGATGCGGGGCTCGATCCCAGGACCCTGAGATCATGACCTGAGCCGAAGGCAGCGGCTTAACCCACTGAGCCACCCAGGCGCCCCATAATCTAGTATATCTTGAAAATCACATTTCAATTACCCAGATTTTTGTATTTTCAAACATGGAATAACCTGTTTATGCTTTTTTAAATGATAGCTTGGAAACAATATGAATTCCTTATTAAATAGTAAGAATGTGATTGAAGTGAGTGACAAAACAGAAATGAAGAGATTGTTTCCTTTCATAGTACTGTGCCAAATTGTTTATACATTTTTTACATAATTCTTATAACAACATGATGAAGTAAATACCATGACAAATGCTATAGAAAATAACAAAGTAAAATAAGAAGGAAATAAAATAAACAGTTAAGCTTCTAGTCAAGATGGAGGGGGTCGGGGCTCAGTTGGTTAAGCGACTGCCTTCAGCTCAGGTCATGATCCTGGAGTCCCAGAATCGAGTCCCACATCGGGCTTCCTGCTTGGCAGGGAGTCTGCTTCTCCCTCTGACCTCCCCCTTCTCATTCTCTCTCTCTCTCTCTCAAATTAATAAAATCTTTTTAAAAAAATAGAGGGGGGGAAAGTACCAGATTTACCTTTCTGTCTTAAAAATCTTAGAGTGGAAAAAATATAAACCATTAGTTTTCAAATGTTGGACAACAGGCAGCACAAGACAATGATCTCTGAAAGAGGGGAAACAAATGAAGTGAGTTTATGATCACCCAGAATAATACCTGGACAGAGTTTTCAGACCAGAGCACAGGGTAGTGAAAGCCAGGGTGAGCCTACCAGTGTCCCTGAATTGAAGCGATGAACTTGGGAATTTGGGAAGATCAAAGTATCTGGAGTTCACAAGGCAGAGTAAAGGAGAAGAGAGAGTTGCAGAGAGAGAAAGCTGAGATCTGCAGAAAGTCCCATTTCTCTGAGCCTTCATCTGAGTATTAACCAGAACATACATGTGAGGAAGCTACCTGAAACCAAGGAAAGAATAACATGAAAGAAACAGGCATAAAAATCTCCACAGCTTAAATGGAGCAGGAATTATTGGTGGTCTCAACAACCTAAGTAGAAAACATTATAATATATGAAGATTCAGGTGCATTGTGCAAAAGGGTATTGGCTCACTTTGGGGGCAAGATAATACCTAGGCCAAGGGATTATCTGGTCCTGCTTAACAAAGCTTAAAAGCAAATTTAAAATGCTCAAACCCCAAGGAAAATTAATTAAATTAAAAATTAATTAAAAAATTTTTAATTAATAAGACTTCACCAAGACAAATCATAATGAAATCACTTATAATCAGTGGTTAAGAGGGGAGAACACATTTTCCAGAGAGAAAATATGAGAAGTTCAACAGACTTGTTTGGAGGAATAGTACCTATGAGAAGACAGTAGAAAAATATCTTTCAAGTACTGAAATAACAATCAACCTTGAATACTATAACCAGTAAAAATATATTTCAATAATAAAAGTGAAATATTTATTCAAACATACAAAAGGTGAAGTATAATTCATCACCAGCAGACATGCCATTTTAAAAGAAGTCCTTCAGAAAGAGTGAAGAGAACCACATAGGAATCTTCCTCTATACAAAGGAATGAAACACCAGAAAAGAGAAATACGTGAATAAATACAAAAGGATTTTCTGTTATGTGCTAAATTGCATCACAAGATAATTGAAGGCTTAAATAAAAATAGCAACAGTGTTTTGTGATATTTATAACATGTAAAAATAAAGTGTATGACAATAACACAAAGGACAGAAGGGAAATAAATTGTACTATTTTAAGGTTCTACCATAAGTGAAGTGATAAAATGTTACTTGAGAGTAGACTGCTGTAAGTTATCTATACAAGAAATACTAAAGCAAAATTTGACCAAAGGTATATGGATTGCAACTAGGTACATGAGTAGATATCAACATCATGAATCATTAGGGAAATTTAAATTAAAACAACAATGAAATACCATTATATACTTATTAGAATGGCTAAAATTAAAAAATAATAATAAACTGACAATATTAAATCTTGGCAAAGATGTGTAGCAACTAGAACTCTCATGCATTGCTGTGGGAATGCAAAATTGTACAGCCACTTTGGAGAACAGTTCAGTGGTTTCTCGTAAAGTTAAACATACATTTGCCATACGACCCCAAAACTCCACTCTTAGATGTTTACTTAAATGAAATTATTATATTTCTGAATATTAACAGCAGCTTTATTTATAATACCAAAATTTAGAAATATGAAAATGTCCTTAACCTGGTAAATGGATCAACATAATGCAGCATATACATACTACTACTCAGCAATACAAATTAATGAAATACTGACATTTGCAAGAATGTGGATAAATGTCAAATGCATGTTGGTAAGTGAAAGAAGCTAGGCAAATTCTATACACTATATTGATCCATGTATATAACCTTCTGGAAAAGGTAAAACTATAGGGACAGAAACTGATGAGGGATTTCCAATGGCCAGAGGTATGGGAGGTGATGAATCCAAAAAGCAAACAAACCAAAACAAAAAAACAAAAAACAAAAAACAAAAACAAACAGGCCCAAGGATTCCTATATGAAACCCACAGTTGCTTGATACAAAAGGTCCTGTACTCTTAATAATTACCCTATGATGACACATTCAAGGTTAACTAAAGAGAGAAAAGTATGAGAGCAATTATTTGGGTAACTCATATTCTAAAAAACCACTATTCTTGTACAACTTTCTTGGTTTTCCAAGCACGTTACTCAAACCAGCAACATCAGCCACACCTGGAGCTTGTTAAAAATACAAATTCTCAGGCTCCATTCCCAGACCTGCTGAATCAGAAACTCAGCGTGTTGGAGTGGATGATTCTGATGTGCACTAAAGCTTGAGAACTACCGATATACATTAACTCATTAGCCCTCATTATTTCAAACAGTAAATGCAAATGAATTGGGTTACTCTCAGTTAATCTGCATTGGAACACTACTCACCTGTAAAGTCTCTTATGAAATGCCAACTCTTTGTGAAATCTCCCATTCCTCCCTACCCTTACACAATACATTGTTTACACCTTTATTAAACAATCATTTCCTTTCACTTTGTTCTATATTTCATTGCTGACACGTCTACAACCTTCACTAGAATTCCAGTTCCATGGGGCATGGATTCTCATTTTTCAAGATTTATAAAACTCATTGCTAGTATAATCAGAGTAAGGGCAAATCCAGCTGGTCATGAAGGTTAAAATAATTGGGAAGTGTCAGTTTCCAAAGTACATAAACTCTCAGGCTTGGTTCAAGTAAATCATTTACATTTAGTAGTCATCATATTTTCAGACCCATCAAAAGGAAGGTGGGGGTATGGCATCCATGAAAACACTATTCACAGATCTCTTACTGCAGGGAGCATAATTGATCAGTGGCCCAGCTGTAGAGTTCTGAATTGATCATTGCACTTCCCACAGGTTGCTTCTAGCCAATAATAGCATGCAACAGGGATACTAAGTCAGGGGAAATCCTGCAAGGTACAGGACTTCTGTAATAAGCAACTTTGGCTCGAGGACTACCCATCAGGCTTGCTGAAACTTTCTTGAAACTGAACTGCATTTAAGACTTTTCCTACCTAACCTTCCATTCTGCCATCTCTCCTCCATTGGAGCTGAAATTCCAGTGGTCTGATAGCTCTCTAAGCCTTTTCCAGTTCCCTTCACCCATTCCCTCACAGTCATTTAGATCTCTGCCTTGTTTAATCTGTCTTGGTGTCTGTTTCTCCCAGGATCTGAACTAATAATGCAGGGATCATGTCTGGTTTGAGTTCCATGAATAGTTTTGCTTCCCATAAGAAATTGTTTTGTTTCTAATATATGGACAATGTTCCCTGCGTAAATGACCACTTCCCATTTACAGATTGGATGCTAGAAAATTGAAAACAAAAGGATGACTCTAGGTACACTCGGGTGTCTCAGTTGGTTAGGCATCTACCTTTGGCTCAGGTCATGATCCCAGGTCATGGGATGGAGCCCCACATCGGGCTCCCTGCTCAGCAGGGAGACTGGTTCTCCCTTTTCCTCTGCTTTCTCTTTCGCACGTAAATAAATAAAATCTTAACAGAAATACTTTTTTTTTTAAGATTTTATTTATTTATTTGACAGAGAGAGATTACAAGTAGACAGAGAGGCAGGCAGAGAGAGAGAGAGAGAGAGGGAAGCAGGCTCCCTGCCGAGCAGAGAGCCCGATGCGGGACTCGATCCCAGGACCCTGAGATCATGACCTGAGCCGAAGGCAGCGGCTTAACCCACTGAGCTACCCAGGCGCCCCAACAGAAATACTTTTTAAAAAAAGGATGACTCTATTTTATGGAGCTAATAATCTTTTCTTTAAATTTTAAATCCACTTTAATTCACAAGTTTTTTTAAAAATTCATCTTGAATTTAGTCACATAAATTTTTGTAAAAAAATACATGAAATACTTTTTTTTTAAAGATTTTATTTATTTATTTGACAGACAGAGATCACAAGTAGGCAGAGAGGCAGGCAGAGAGAGAGAGAGAAGGGGAAGCAGGCTCCCCCTGCCCAGAGAGCCCAATACGGGGCTCGATCCCAGGACCCTGGGATCATGACCTGAGCTGAAGGCAGAGGCTTTAACCCACTGAGCCACCCAGGCGCCCCCATGAAATGCTTTTTGAAAAAAAAAGTATAAAAATAATCCAAGTAGTGACCAAATATTAAGGGGTAGTGTCAGGATTGCCACATTTGGCTAGTCCCATAGGCTATGTACTCCATGGCTTGCAACTGGATGCTCAGTATGATTGGTTCCATCTGAAGTTGTGTGTTGGTCCTGGGTAGCATATGCCCAAAGTTGGAAAGAACATGATAATGCCAAACCCAGACGGTGACATAGGGAATTCCAGTTAAGGAAACAATTTTACTGGGTAACAATATATAGTTAGATAATGATAATCCTACTAAAAATTTAGAAGTGGAGCCCCATTCTTCAAAATTAAGGTAGAGTGCTCTTTGGATCTCTGGAATATGCCCCCACAACCATGAAGAAAATTTAGAAACCCTGAGTACTAATAAGAACTCTTTAGCTTAAAAACAACAGATTAATTTGAAGAAAACTAGCTTAAGCCAAAAAGTTAATCTAATAAATCATATAATCACACTGCACAGAAGAAAATAGCATTAAGTGAGACTCTACATGTGTCTTTTTAGGGAGGAAAAACTTTTCCTCTACCCTTTTAGATTCTGCACCTGGGGCTTTGTCAATTAAATCGATAAAAGACTAACAAGAAAAAAGGTACACAATTTTTATTAAAATTTACCTACACAGGAGTTCAGAGAAAATAAGTGAAACTCAAAGAGGCAGTTAGAGTTGAGGGCTTATATACCCTTTTAACAAGGGAAAGAGGGGGTTAGATTTCAAGGGAAAATAAATTATAGGGGATTGACTAGGAAATATATGATAGAAATAATGGAAGATAAAGGCTATTTTAGTGAGATATGTTTACACAAACTCATCTTAATGTCAACTCCAGTTGACACTGATATCAACTCTAGTTGATGATAAGAATTCCTCTTCTCTCCCTGATTCTGTGACTGTGGGAGGGAGCATCTTCCTCAAAGGTAAATTCATGTCCTGCTTTTAAGGAAGATAAGATGAGGGCAGAGAACTCTTCCTGCATTTGTTGATTGTCAGTTACCCTCAGCTCAAAATAATCTTTATGCCAGAGTGACATATTTTAGGGCCACATACTCTGATTGCCTTCAGTTTCAAACAATATGAATGGGACTTTATAGAATGTGCATTTGTCATTTGTCATTTTTAGCTGCTCAGAAAATGAAGAACCATTCTACTTTCAGGGAACCCTACTCAGTGCTTCTCGGCAGGTGATAGCATCTCCCAATAACAGAAGCTTAGAGGTAAAATCTCTTGTCTTCCCATCTCCTGGTGATCAGAGCTTAGGAATCAACACACAGATTCTATCATCTAGGATTGCGTATCTTGAGCTAAGGACCTGAAGGAAAAGGAGTTTCATTGTTTAGCTGCCTGTATCTGGCTATGTGAAGGATATGGAGAACAACAGCTTCAGATACATTTGAAAATCAGATTTTTTTTTCTGCAATATTACTCAAATCTTTGGTTCCTTCTTATTTCCTGAGCATGGTTCTCCAGTCTTCCTTTGATTCTTTGAATTATTAACATTCTTCTAATTAATTTCCCTTCTATTTAATTTTACAGAAGTGATTTTAGGTGCATGTAGCCAGCCCATCTGATATAGCTGGTTTCTCTGTATCTATTTGTCAGTTACTCTTTCTTAATCTTAGAACCAGTATAGCTGCCAGTACGTCCTGGGGCTACATGCTTTCTCATTCAGGTTCCTCAGGAAACATGTATGATTTTCCAAGGAGTCACATTAATGAATGAATAAACATGTCACTTTTTTTATATCTTTGAATTCAGTTTGAGATAATTTACTATAGCTAAATGTTAGTGATTAAGTTGCAACAGCAGTGGCTTTTCAGTTATAATAAAATGAGGTTAGTAACAAATTATCATTATAAAATTAAATCTTTAAGGGTCAGAGGAACATGTTGTTTCTAAACACGGAGAATGGACCATGAACACAGATGAGGTGTAAGGCCCTAGCTGTCTAAAGTAATTTATTTCAGCATTAAGGTTTCATGCAAAATAGTTCATTAGGGAAAAAAATATTTCAAACACCCTGTGTTTCTACTGACATTAATACATCAGGTGTTGACTATTATCCAGACATAGTGAAATAATACTTCAAGAAGTATCACTAGGAAACACTGATGATTGAAGAATTTTTTTTTCTTATAAGTGGTAAATGTGAAAGTAGAATGGTCAGTTGAATGAATATGGAATTGTCAGGAAACAAGGTGTTTGTTATATTCTTGAGTTTCTCAATGCCAATGAAAAAATTACTTGACCCTTCTGGGTCTCAGCTTCCTCATGTCTTAACAGTATCTATTTCACAGCATTGTTTTAGACGAAAGCATTATATTGAGTACAGTGACTAGCACAGTTCTTGAAACTGATGAAAGATTACTATAAACACAGCTCCTTAAGCATGATACTTCCAAATCATCATGAATTCCTTGAGCATATATTAGGAACTAATCATTAGAGATGTTGAGTGTTTCCTTAAAAAGTTCAGTTTATTTAGTCACTGTAAAAAAAATATTTATTGTGCTCTATTGAATATTCAGCACTGTGCCAAATCCAGCAGATGACTGACTGAAAGTATCTTACCTCAGTGAGCTCATGGTTTGGCCAGGAGGCAAAAATAATCAAGAATTGTTTAAAAAACAAAAACAAACCAAAAAACCTGAGCTTCACACAGAACAGATTGGAGGTTGCCAGAGGCAGAAGGTGGGGCTAGGAGAACAAAATGGGTGAAGATGGTCAAAAGGTACAAACTTCTAGTTATAAAATATATAAGCCCCAGGGATGTAACATACAGCATGGTGACTATAGTAAATAATACTGCATTGTATATTTGAAACTTACTAAGGGAGTAGACCTTAAAGCTTCTCCTCACAAGAAAAAAAAATGATTTGTAATTATGTATGGTGATGGTTGTTATCTAGGCTTACTGTGGTGATCCTTCCACAATATAATGTTATATGTCAATTATATCTTTATAAAAAATATCAACTTTAAACAGCAATAATAAAATTATGTACTGAACTCTGCTTAGGGACCAGAGTGATAACAGATTAGCAATGTCAATATACCTACTGTACTACTAATAAAAGCTAACATTTATGTACTGCTTACAATGAGACAGGTCCTATTCTAAGCTCTTTATATGTATTGACTTACTTAATCCTCACACCCCTATAAAATAAATGCAATTATTTTCCTTACTTTACAGTTGAGTAAACTGAGGTACAGAGAGGTTAAATAAATTTCTTAAGTTATTCAACTCGTAAAAGGCAAAATAAACCAACCCCAGCCATCTGATTTCAGAGTCTGAGTCCTTAGCCACAAGGTTACAGTCCCACCCTGAGGCATCAGAAGGGCCTTTGTAGAGAAGGTAATGTATGAAATGAATCTGGAAGGACATATAGGATTGAGCCAGGCAGATATGGGTGAAAGGCATTCCAGGAAGAGGGAATAGCATGTGTGTTGGCAGATAGAGGAGTTTGGATTTAGCTACTTACAAGTAATTTAATATGTCTGCAGTCCAAGTCAGTTATGAAGAAACCAAAAGTGAGGAGACTAGTCCAGAAGATTATAGCTTATGTTGGTGTTACCTGGAATGGAGCACCTGTTGTGTGTTAAATTCTGTAGGGAATACAAAAATGAAGGAGACATAACCTTGTCCTCAAAGGGTTTATACTCATGTGGGACTAGAGATGGGATATAGTAGATAGTAAATTTTGCTGGAAATAGCAGCTTTGACAAAGGTTGTGAAATAGCCTTTCCAACAAGAGGGAAAATTGACCTTCACAAGTAGAGAGAGAGAAAAACTGCTAATTTTAACATTGATAAGTATAGGATAATTTTAAGGATAAAACATGATTTCCATGACTACACAATCAGAAATAACCAGCTCTGAAGCAGTTGCCAGAAAAATATTCCAAGGCTTATTATGGGCTCAAAGTTAAATTTGTCAGTAATATAATTCTTTTAAGAAAGAGCGATGGAAATGGGATGTGTACATTGAAACAGAGTCTCTAAAAACAGCAAGTTTTCCTCTCACAGCTGTCAGCAGTGGTCAAGTGTTATGAGAATACAAGGTCTGCTTTGGGCTTTGAAATCAATACCAGTAACTTAGAGAGGATACAGAATGTGATAATGGGTTTAGGCAATAGGCACCCCGAGCAAAGGTTAAAGGTGTTCTGACTGTTTATTCTGAGCTACAGTGGCCCATACAAGCATGCCAATGGCAGTCTCACATCTAGAAAAGAAATGGTCTCTTTATAAAAAGATACGGGCTTACTTTCTAAAAATTTCAACTAGTTTAACTGGAAATTGCTTTGAATACACATACTTCTTTTATGCTCTGAAATTTCCTGGAAAATTAAGCGCAACGTGCATTTTAATGAAGTGCCATAAGTATTAAAATTAAAGATAGAAGGACTTGGTTGGGTGTCAAGAAAATTAGATTTTTCTCTAATAACATTATCTCAGCCCAATTGAACACATCTAGGATTTTATATCACTATTAAAACGCTCTGAAACAAATTAACATTTACTAAAGAAACTTTATGACATTTCATTTAAAAAATTCTGACATGGCAATTTTCATATTACATTAACAATCAAATGTATTTACTCACAAAAGTTTCATTCATTAAAATCATTATATATATATGAATCATAGATATGTGATTGTGATTAATAAACATTTGCTGATGTATTTAATATACTTTTATAAAGTGCTTATTGTATGTTAGGCACTTTTCCAAGTGTTTGGGGTATATCAGTGAACAAAACAAGCAACATTTTCTGCCTTCCTGGAGTTTCTATTCTACCAGAGGAAGGTAGCCAGTGAAAAATAAACATAGTAAATAAATAATTGCTCTAGGATGTTAAAGCTGATGAGTACTGTAGAAAAAGAGAAACCAAGAAGAACAAAGTTGGGGAAATCAGGAGGGCTGAGGAATACTGGGGACGGGGGCAGAATTAAATAGAGTTGTCAGAGTAGCATCTTTGAGGAAGGAGAATTGAGCAAAAACTCAGAGAGGAAGGAGGCCATCATGTAGAAGACAGACAATACTCTCTGGCTGAAGAAAGTTGGAAGCAGAGGAAACAGCTTGTGAAAGGCCTAAAGGCATGAGGGTGCCTCCTGTTTGTGAGTAAAAGCAAAGAGGCAAAGTGAACAGAGGGAGGAAAGTAAAGGGGTGGAGCGGGTGGAGACAGGTAGGATCTCAAGGTCCATTGCAAACTTTGACTTTTACTCGGAATAAAACGGAGTCACTGGAAGGTTTTGAGCAAAGAAGTGACATGATCTAACTTTTGTTTTAAAATATCACGCTAGCCACAGTTAGGAAAAGAGACTGTAAGGAGGAAAGGATAGAAACAGAACACCAGTTAGGAGATCACTGCAATCATCTAGGCAAGAGATGAGGATTCCAAAGTGGCAGGGCTGGAGATGGGGAAAGTGGCTGCGCCTGAATGAATGGAAATGAAGAGAATGAACAGAAGTAGCAGCCTCTATATTTTGGTTATGTTTTGCTTTCAGTCTTCCACTATAGATTTAAATGGAGTTTTCTGTGTTCTTAAAAATGCTATCAGAAAATATTAATTTAGTCCCTAGTTTTTATCATAGTTTCCTAGCAGACACTAAAGGAAATAAAGTAGGAAACAAATGCCCATCTTCGTCCTAGAAGTGTGTACACTCTAATTCTAAATAGAATTCTATGTAGAATAACTATCAATTTAGAGGGTGCATAAATATGGAAAATTTGACTGTGAACTCACCAGGGATAATTTAGCTATTCTGATTGGTAGGAAGGAATCACCTTTTTATCTCAGTGCTCCCAAACTGCCCCTTCTTGGTTACTCATTATGGAAGGAAAACATTTTTCTATCAAATTTGAACAATGATATTGCTCTGTGCTGCCCCAAAATTGGTTATATGTGCTATTTAAATCTCAATGAAAAGTAATTAAAATTAAATCAAATGTGAAATTTAGTTCCTCAACCATGAGAGCCAATTTTAAGTGCTTAATAGCCGCATGTGGCCAGTGGCTACTGTACTGGATAGAAGAGATATAGCTCTTATCTCATCCCATAAAGTTTTATTGGATAGCCCAGGCTAGATACTTACAAGGAAATTTATGTATAAAATGTTCTGCAGATATTTTTGGTATCCCTCTTTCTAGATTTTATCAGTATGGATAATTACGAAAAAAGAATAGAAAAGAAAACACATGCTTTGTATCACTTATGTATTCTAAGGAAAAACCAACCCCATATTATCCCCATTTCTTTTGCATTTGTGTGTCACAGCTTCTTTCTTTTTCTTTTCTTTTCTTTTTTTTTGTCTTGAATTTCTTGGTGTCATCTATTTTTTCCACCACCTAGAATTAGAAATCAATTCTTTTGTTTCAAATGTGAATTCCCCCCTAATTATAAGCTGCTACTTTATATAACAAAAGAATTGATTTCTGAAAGCACTATTCAGACATTAGCAAAACCAACAATTGGAATTATCATTCAAATCAATGTCCCTTGTGAACATTAACAGGCAATGCTAAGATATAGCCTTATTTTTAGACTCTTCTCCCCATTCCTTTACTTGATGCTTTTTAATTAATCTTATATGATAACAGGCACCTTTCTTTGCTTGTTATGTTTCAGCTTGTTTTATCAGCCTTTTTGTGCAACCCTATTTATTTAGATTTCTTGCTAACTGAAACAGCAAGTATGGATTTATTCAACTAACAAGATGATTTATTTTCTTGGGAAACAGAATAAATATTACATATTAAATTAATTATTCTAACATAAACCTGCTTGGTTACTTTAGGCAATTTCTATTCTCCATCTCCCCTTGGGGCTGGGTTAATTTGTGTTAGGCTAGAAAGCTAGTCTTGTGATTTGACAGTTTTTCCTCTTCACTCAGGTCCATCCCATCTCCCATTTTGCTATGCTTTCCTCTATATCACAGACCACAGACAGAAGACTTCTGCAAACTTATACTTACACTTTGAGTTTCAATATCCTGAACTGTAAAGCTTAGAAAATAATTCCCATTCCATTGGTTGATCATAAATATTGAATGAGTTAACTTAAGTGAATACACACAGAAAATATCTAGCAGGAAATACTCAATGACTATTTAAATTAATTGTAAAATTGTTTTCTTCATTTTAGGAAGCAACTTTTCTGTTGTAACTTTAGCTCTTTATCTAACTGGCAGACCTTCAACAAGATTGGTCTGAAGGAAATCTAATCCTCTCAGGTTCATATCTATTTAAATCTACATCGCTATTTTCTCAGAGGTTGTGTGAGGGATATATCCTTATGATTAAAAAAAAAGATGTGACTAATTCCTCATAAAAGAAATCATACTTATGTTGCTGTGCAATCTTTTACACTGTCATATATATTCTAGGGTTCTTGAGTTTTTCTGTCCCTGAAGGTCAACGGGAGAAATCTATCCAGTTTTATTAAACCCTCCCTTCCTGTTGTCACCAAGACATCCATTTCTGGTAGCCCAAAACAAACTGGTATGAAATGTAGACGATAATATAAGCAAAACCCTTCCAGCATTGATCACAATTTTCAGCCACCAGTCACTGAGGCCTATCTCTTGTCATTGGCAAGTACATTTATAACTTCCTTGTTCTTGACAAAAGTGTTTCTCTATAATTAGAGAAATTCCAAATATTAGAGGATTACGTTTTAAACAACTATTTTGTATTTTAGTCGTTTTATTATTAATTATAATATACATGGAGGACAATGTATAAAGCAGGAATTAACAGCTCAATTTTTAGTGAACTTCTGCTCAATGGCCTTCAAGATCAAGGAATAAAATAAAGCCATCAACCTAAAAAACTCATTCAGACCTTGTCATAATCACTACTTCTCTCCTTAAATGATAACCTCAATTTTACAGTAGCTATTTTCTTCTTTTGTTTATAGTTCTACTTACTAAGAAAGTAATCTTAAACAGTATGATTTATGTGTACCTGATGTTTTTATGTTGTTTGAATGGAATAATCTAGAAGTCTAGCATTATATTTATGGGAAACATGCATATGGTTCTAATTCATTCATGTTTATGTTTCATAGTATTTCATTGTTTAACTTGCCACAATTTATTTATCCATTTTACTTCTCAGTGAATTTGGGATTTTTTCCAATTTGAGATACTACAAATAATGACGCCAAGCGTATTTTTGTATATGTTGCTTGCTATATACATGCCTACACTTCTTTTAGGTAGAGATATAAAAGTGAAATTGCTTGAGTCATAGAGCAAGGATATCTTCAACTTTGGTAGATAATATCAAACTGTATTTCAAATTTATATTCTTACCAATACTTTAATAGAATTCCCACTGCATACATCCTTGACAATACCTGGTTGTGTGTGTGTGTGTGTGTGTGTTTATGTGTGTGTGTGTGTCTACACACAAGTGTTTCTTAAATGTTAGTAATATCTCATTATAATTTTAATTTAAATTGCATTTAGTTGATTACTAGTTAATTGAGCATATTTAATATGTTTACTGACCACTTGGACATCCCTTTTGGAAGGAGGGGAGATTTAAGGTGCTAGTTCAGTTTTACCCCCTATTTTCTATTTGGTTGTTGGGATTTTTGCTGTTGATTTTTAGAAGTTTTTCATTTATTTATTCAGTAAGCTACTCTTCTATCAGCTATATGGATTATAAATGTCTTTTACAACTCTAGCCTCTGTGCCACTCTCATAATGGCATCCTTTGATAACAATGATGTTAAAAACCAGGCAAAGGACTTGAATAGACATTTCTCTGGAGAAGATATGCAAATGACCTTTAAGCAGAAGAAAAGATGCTAAACTTCTTAGTCATTAGGGAAATGCAAACCAAAACCACAATGAGAGAACACATCATACCTACCAGGATGACTATAATTTTTTACAGAAGTCAAAAAACATGTGTTTGTGAGGGTGTGAAGATATTAGAATCCTAGTGCATCATTGGTAGGAAAGTACAATGGCATAGCCAGTGTGGAAAATAGTTTGTCATTTCCTTAAAAAGTTAACCATGGAGCTATCACAGGACTCAGCAATTCCACTCCTAGATATATATCCAAAGAATTCAAAGCAGGGACACAAACAGATATTTGTATACCAACGTTCATAGCAGCATTATTCATAATTACCAAAAGGAGCACACAACTCAAATATCCATCAACAGATGAGTGTGTAAACAATATGTTGTGTGTGTATGTGTATATATATATATATATATGTACATATATATATGAATATTATTTAGCCCTAAAAAAATGAAATTTTCATATATGCCACAGCATGGATGTACCTTAAAAACATTTTGGTGAATGCAAGAATATTTACTTACACCTACATGCAGACTCCATCCCTGGCACTGTGATTATTCTGATTATGGCCCCATTGTACAAACACTGAAGTGGCTTAGGGCAAAGACTAGCTGAACTCCATGAATGGGTGAAGTTAACCATTTGGTTTTTCAGTGTCTTTCTAGTGTTGCATGTTTTCTTGTGGGCATGAACATGAGAAAAAGATCAGCCTATGTTGTGACCACCCCAGTGTGTCCATTTACATGCTTACTTCCTAGAACTCCTGGACATGATCTTTTATTTATGCCCCTTCTAGATATCTTTCTAACCAGCTAACATATTTGTCACTGCCCAGGATTCTATGCATATTCTAACCTCAGGCAGCTTAGTCCGTCACATCAAGTTGATGACCAAATAACTGTTTGAAGCTATGTTCATTGGGATGGTTTCCTTTCACCACTGTGTTTGAGACCACCCTTGAGTGAGGCTGTGATATAATGTAGTAGTAGTAAACTTTCAACTTGCACCAACATATTGAGCCAACTCATCTTGCACCAGGCCTATAATGAATTCCCCAAAATTCCATTGGCATGAGTTGAAGGACAGTCCCCAGTGCAGCAACAGCAGATATAAAATAGGTCTGTGTTACCTGATTTAGTACTTTGTAACCTTCCAGACTGACCCAGGTCCATTATGAATATATGACTTCTATCATTTAATGGATTCCTGCTATGCCTTCTTCTGCAAATTTTTAATTTGGTGGATCAGAAAATGCCCAGCTTATTATAAGCAGTTCTGGTCACATAGTCCCCTGATGGCCTATGGTTAGCTATATCCTTTCTACAAGGGTCCAGTAATATGTCAAGAGTAGCTTTTTGAATGGTCAGTAGTCCTCTGCTACAAATGGCATGTCTTTGTTCCAGAACCTTAGCAACCTAAACTGTAAATATATATGGCATCCTTATATATTGGTACCTCTAGCACCTTGGTATCTGCCATTTATGATGGTCTAAACTCGTTCCAGAATAGTCTGTTACTCTGGGCCCTACTCAAAACTGACAATCTTCTAAGATGGAGTAGCATTCTCACATGTGTTGTATTCTGCCTGCAAAGTCTGCAAAGATTATTTTTTAAGTGATAAAATGTTCAAGGTACAATAACCTTAAGGGGATGTCCTGGCATATACCAGGCACCTAGACTCCTAAAAAATTTGTTAAAATGGTGGTCTCCTGAATCTTTGTAAAATTTACTTTCTATCTTCTTGCATACGGTCTTACCATGACATCTAGATTATTTTTTGCAATTTTTTGCTTCAACTTCTATTAACTTGATGTTATCTCCCACAATTTTATGACTTGGTGGATCAAACCGTATCTTGTAATGAAAAATCATTGTTGCCTCTGTGATATAATAAGTCTAAGTATTATCAACTTGGACCAGCATTATGTTCTACAGAATATACAGATGATTGATTGAAGTCTCTGGAAATTACACTGTGACAGAGAGCAGATGAATGAAGGTAACTCTGGAGCAATATTGTGAATACATATTGCTTCAAGTGAAACCAAATCGCTTCTGCTCCTGCTTCCTGATGGGATTGAAATGAATATATTTGCCATATCAGTAGCCACATACAAAGTCCAGGGGATGTGTTGACTTTTACTAGTAAATATACTATATTAGGCAATATAACTGTGATTAGGATTACTATTTCTTAAAGTTTACAGTAGTACAATGATATCATATTACATCAGGTTTCTGCACGAGATGGGCTGATGACTCTGCTTCCTTTAATTATCTGAGTATGTCCTAATCTCTGCTGGTTCACCTGAGTTGTGGCATTACTTCTGAATTGCTCTTCTGTTTGGATAAGACCATTTCAGGCATTAGACTTGACCTTTACTACTGTTATAATTCTTAAAGTGAGTGTTCTAACAAGTAATAAGTATATTCATCCAATTATGCCCTCAGGGACTAGGGAAATAACCAGAGTTTTTACATAGCCCCATTGGGTCCATGGTGGAATAGCCTCGGGCCACAACTCCACCTATCATCTGGCCTCTGTAACCTCCACTTTAATAGGGGACCATGATATTATTTTTGTATTTCTGTTATCAGTATAAACTCACCCAACAGCCTTTGGAAGTTCTGAGCATTCTCCTTTCCTCAGTTTACTTTTGGGTAATGGTCACCTTTTTGTGTAATGTCCAGGGGAATTGCTATTATGTCTACTTACTATGACATAACCTCACCTTCAAATTCTGGGCTCTGGGTGTAAGAACTATCTCAGTTTTGGAAACTGGGAAAATGTTAGGATTTTGCATTGCAGCAGCTGACATCAGTCTTCTGCTCTCCTGCTTTTGCTTTTTGTTGGGAATCATTTCCATATTACTTTAGACAGTACGCCTTTTTTTGCCTTTAAATGTTTCACAGTGTGTTTCCCAAGAAAAAGAGTCTTATTTCCCTCAATGACAGTACAATTAGCAAAATTTTAAGAATTTAATAGTGATTCACTACTGTTATCTAATCCAGAGTTCATGTTCAAATTTTATCAACTGTCCTAATAGTGTCCTTTATAGCTCTTTTTTTTTTTCTGACTCAAGATTCAGTTCAGTCAAGAATCACATATTGCATTCAGTTTTCATGTCTTAGTTCTTCAGTGTTTTGTTTTTGTCTCTTTTATGGACTTGACATTTTTGAAGAGTACAGGACAACTCTTCTTTAGAATGACCCTCATTTTAGCTTGCCTAACTTTTATGTTGTTATATTCATGTTATGCATGCTTGACAGGAGCATCACAGAAGTGGTTCTGTGTCCTTCTCAGTACTGCATATCAAGAGGTACAGAATGTCTCTTTATCCCATCATTGGTGGTGATGAGAACATTGGTCATTTGGTTAAAGTGCTGTCTGGGAACTTTACCACTGCTAGGATAACATTTTTCCCCTTGTAAATAATAATAATGTATGCAGAGATACTTTGACACTATGTAAATATCACTTAACTCATCAAACTTTTACCCATTATTATTACTATCTATATTTGATTCTTTCTTGAATCAATTATCACTAAAATAATGATTTTCTAATTTAATCATTCCTTCTACATTTACTAGTTGGCATTCCACTGTTAGGAAGAGCTTTTGTTTTTTCAGTTATTATTCACAGCTTTAAGGACTCAGATTACTGTTTTATTCAAAGGCTTATATTCGACTATTATTATAATTATACTTTTGCTGCTAAAATTGTCCCAGATATGGCCAGAGCAAGCCCTTTTCAACTCATTTATAGGTTCTTCAGACATGTCTTAGCCATTCATTGTGGACTTACTCCTTTCTATTACAATAAAACATTCCTGGCTCATTCTATACATTCCCTGACCCAGAGCTAGATCAGCCATTCCTCCAGAAAGCCCAAACTCCTCTTAGTAGATAATGCTATTTAAAAACCAATATTTGGGCTTTAAGTGTGCTCCTTGTTACTTTGAGTGTCAGTGCTTTCAGCTCCTCTCATCTACCTGTATCTATATTTGTATGTGTACCTGTATCTATATGTATAGGTATATATTATCTGTATCTGCTTCCACATCTATATCCCCATCAATTAGACCTATACCACTACTTCTATCTATACCAACCTCTCTACTTCTACCTACATATCTAAACCATGAATTCAAACTGTATTTCCATTTTCAGTTCAATTCTACAATTTTTAGTTTTCTCCCTTTATGTATTTATAACTCCCTTCTCCAACAGTAATAAACATGGCTTTAATTATTTTCAATATATTTACTATTATGTGCAATCCTAGAACATAGAGAATATAATTTCAGAATTAAACATTACAAAAGTCAAATCTATTAATTAGAATTCAATAATTGTTTGAAGTTAACAGTCAATATGCTGTATTAAAATGTTGTTATTAATTTGAAATATATTAGGCTCAATTTTTTCTATTCAGAGTCTATTAGAAATTTTCTATATCCTTGTTTGTTTAATTTTGTTTTCACTCAATTCCTTTCATTTCATATTTCAAGTACTTAAAATATAGACATGGTTCCAAGAGTCAAAACTATACAAAATGTATTACTCAAAGAAGTTTTATTCACCTCCACTCCCCCAACTCTTCCATCACTTGCTCATCCCCCATAGGTGATCAGTCTCAGTAGTTTCATCATCACTCTTCTCTTGTCTTTTCTCTTCTTCCCCTGCCCCCTTCTTTGTCTCTTCCTCATACATAAAAGGGAGCATGCAATACATAAGCCTTTGTATTTGTTTTTTCCCCTGATGTGTATCCTGAAAACCATTACATGTCAGTTAAAATAAATATTCCAGTGAAGAACTCCACTGTGTGTTTGTACTGTATATTATGTATTTAACGTTCTCTGTATGGACATTTGTATCATTTCCAATATTGTTTGATAAGAAACAAATGCTATCATAAATAGACAGGATGTTCTCTTTTTCCTTTCCTTTTCTTTTCTTCTTTTTCCTCCTGTAATTTTTGGAGCATACCCTTTGGCTAGTTTTCTGGAAGTCTTAATGCTGAGTCAAAGAGTAAAGGTATAATTACATTGGTTAAATTTTACCAAATTCCCTTCCATAAAGGTTGTACCATTCTGCATTCCCACTAGCAGTATATGTTCTCCATGGGGTTGCCAACAGAGGGTGTGGTTGAACTCTCAAATTTTTGACAATGAGCTATGGGAGAAATTGTCACTATAGTTTTAAATTACATTTCCTTGTTATGTGCAAAATTTAGCATCTTTTCACAAGTTTAAGAACCTTTTTTATGTGTCTTTAAAGTTGTTTTGAAATATAAAATTATTCAAGTCTTTTTACCATTTTTTCTATAACTTTGGGAGGTTGTTGTTAAACTTCATTGTTTAGATTTCTTCATTGGGATATTAAACATTTACCCGTAACATGTATTACAAATATTTTCTCCCAGATAGTTATTTTTCTTTTGACTTTGCCCATATTTCATTTCTTCTTTTCTTTTTTTTTCTTTCTTTTTTGCTATGAAATTTTTCTTTATTTTTAAGCCTGAGAATTTGTCATATCTTCTATTGCATCTCGACTTTGAGTCATAGTTGAGAAAGCTGGTTTTTCAGGAGTTTGGACAGGTTACTAGTGAATCCCTTTCTCAAGAGTGTTGGAGAATAGAAGGAGAACAGTGGCCATTTTGTAGATTACACATGCTGTTGCTGATCTGCTTCCTCACTTTTGGGAGGAAGCAGAATCGAAACCTGCAATTGTTCTAACTTCCTTGAATTTTCCTTTATTTTCTTCTGATACTTGGGCTAGCTTATGCTCATGGCTTTTCCAATATACATGTGATATTTCCTCCCTGACTGCCTTCACTGTGAACTTCATGTTTTAGCATCAGATGTAAACAAACAGCCTTAAAAATATTGTTAATTACAGTTCCCACAATTGGGAAAGCCAATTCCTTATAATAGATTTGCCTGCCTATCTATCTATCCATCATCATCTGTCATCTATGTAATCTATTAGTTCTGCTTCTCTGGTTGAACTACCACTGATTCAGAAGTGGTTTCCATTATAAATTATTTTTGAGAAATGTAAGATTTTATCCCTGTTTGGTGATTCACAATATGATGCTATCATATTAAAGTCTCTAAGACAATCTGCAATAAAGAAACCTCACCCTATTCATCACAGATTTTCCACACTACTTGGTTTACTATCAAAACTACTTACATAAAATATTTTTTAAATTTTTATTTATTTTTTAAATTTCTTTTCAGTGTTCCAGAATTCACTGTGTATGCACCACACCCAGTGCTCCATGCAATACGTGTCCTCCATAATACCCACCGCCAGGCTCACCCAACCTCCCACTCCCCTCCCCTCCAAAACTCTCAGTTAGGTCCTCAGAGTCCACAGTCTCTAATTGATTCATATCTCATAGAGCTAGTTTTCCAAATAAAATTTGAAATTTGTATGGAATATATATAGATATATAGAGATATATTTTGAAGCATCTATCTATATATATAATCTTAAGTATACACACACACACACACTTACACACATACATATATTGTATGTATATATATAAAATCTTATAGCAATATCCCAAAAAGATGACATAGGTTTAGTCCTAAAAGAGTTATTTTCAGTCCTTTTCAACATTGAAACAAAAAATACAAAGCATATATTTAAAAATAAAAAGAAAGAAAAGAAAACTAAGTCTTTCTCTAAAGGTTTATTCCTTTTGGTCTAAGATCAGTAAAGCTGAACAGCAAATCACTATAAATTTACCTCTCACTTTTCCATTAGGATTAATGGGACCCACAATAACCAGGTGGGCTGGGCCCTGAACACGTGTTCCAGTTGTTCATTTTACATAGAAAACCAGCCAAGAGGGCAAGTGGTGGTTGAAATCAATTCCAAGCTCTTCTAAACATCATTTGCTTCATGGGGGCAGAGTTGCATCTGCCTGGAGTAAGGGCTATCTTTCCTAATTAAAACAGAGTCTCCATCTGCACTACAAAATGTGACTATGAGGATGCACACATCTGAAGATATGTCTATATCTAATCCTAACAAAGATGCCATATTTATTTGTATCTTATGCACCTAAAAAGTCTATGGAGATTTTTATTATTATTTTCCTTTTGCCAGCAAGGAAATTGTGTTTTGAAGAGGGTATATATTTTGCACATAGTCCCATAACTAAAAACCTGAGTCCAAGCTGCATTTATTTCTTTTCTACTCTGAAGACTGTCTTCTTATACTATATTGCCTCCATACACTGCACTTCTTCATGTGTCACAGGTTTTAATTCTTTGTAACTTCCTTCTTTCTTGTGTGTATCCTCTCTAAAATCTGTATTATGGTCCCACTGTGACAAATGGGAAATTAATATCTCTCATCCTACTGTGTATTGTTCAAATGATCACTATATATCTATGTCCTTCAAAGTTAATTCTGTAATTTTATTTTGACAATTCATTCTGAATATTTTATTGAGTTTTCTCCAAGCTCTTCTGTTTTTCTAGTGACTTTTTAACTATGTACAACTAATCATGGAATAGAAAAATGTGTCTAAGCATCCTCTGTGAAGTTTCTAAGCCATATGATGTTAAAACATGGAATGCTGCCATATTTTAGAACTATAAATAACAGAAGATGTACACAGAAAATTTTTCTATTTTTGAAATAGTGTCTATTTATATTTCACATTAAATAGCATTATCCTTTCTTAATAAACATATCTTGGCATAATTATTTAGTTCCTTTGTCCCAAAGAATGTAGTGATACTTTTATTCAGTGTCTACATCATGAAAAGGCAATGCTTTTTAAAAAAGCATCTAAGTAGAAAATATTTAATAAATGAGCAGTTAACAAATGTGTGGAGTAGTCACTAGGTGACAGAAAAATGGATATTTGGGGAATATGAAAACATCAGTAGATGGTTTGCAATAAAAACAAATAGAAACCCATAAAAAAGCATAATACTAAAAAAAGGAGGTAAATTAACAGAAAGCTCTTTTTCAGCATATTTTTATTTCCCCAAATATATCATGATACTCAGTAAGCAAATTAGGAAACCATGTTGATTGTTATGTGAAAATCTTAAACCATGTGATTCAATTCATAGCTTTTAAAACTCCATGAAAGAAAATGTTTAAACCATGTCAGGCAAAGTACCATGTAGTACAGATATAAAACAGGATTTATTGGCAGAGAACTTACAAGCAGAAAACTGTAGAGCACACACAGTCCTTTGGACTCTCCCTGTTCCCCAGTGAAGACTGGGCACAGGTCTGCACACATCATGTTGTACTAGACAGCAGGAATCTTCCTCTCAAATCTCTAATAGCTGTTTAACTAACAGGAATTCTCTCATCAGGAAAGTGCCCTTATTAGAAATAAGAAATTTCCAAAACCCATAACTGTTATCTGCCTGTTTATTCTGATGAGCTAACTCAAACCACTGAGCAACACTTCTAAATTAAAGAGATGAGCCTGCCAGAACCCTCCAGATTTATTGCTTTGTATGTATTGAATCAGTGCAGCTTGAGATTTCACTAGGATATGTCTATGGATTACAAATAAAATGGAATACTCATAATTGTACTGTATATATTTTTTGTTTTCTTTTGTTTTCCCGAGCTCTCCAAGATTTTGTCTTTCTTCTAGAAGGAGAATACATTTTTTCCCCTTTTAGGAAATAATTTATGTGATTTTCATAAGACTAATTCTGCCCCCAACTTTTTCTTCCTCCATCTTCTGGGCAACAGTGATTAAGCCGGGGATTGTTGAAAGATCAAGCATGTCCAATCCAGTCAGTTTTTCCCAGGCCAATTTCCTCCCAGGCATCATGAACAAAGACCCTCTTTTTGATGGGGGATGTTAAACTGTAGATTATGCATCTAGGGCTTCCAGCCACAATTCCTTCCTTCTAACAGAAGGAATCAACATAACAAGCATTGGCAAGAATTGAGGAAAAGAGGACAAAGAGCTAGTGACATGGTTTAAGCTTTGTATTCAGTTATGACTAAACTCTAGTTTCCTTTAAAGGTAAGTAAATTCCCATATTGGATTAAATTAGAGTTGAATTACTCTTTCTTATACATGAACAAGCCATAACTGGAATAATTATGAAAAAAAAATCTGCTACGTTTATTTTTGCTAGCAGAATTGTTCAAATTCTCGAGTATGAGATCTGTATTTCCAACTTTTAAGTAATTGATGTACTTTTTATTATACTAATATTATGACTGACAATTGATATTTTGGAAGACAAAAAACTTAATGTACTTTCTTAGAGAGGATGATTCACTCTTAGGAAGGCCAGAAAGAACACTGTATTGCAAAACTTGAGAAAATTTTAAAACAAAAACTGAGAGAATACTAATAATGCAGTACTACCAGAAATAGCAGCAATGGTATCATCAACCACACAATCTTTTACAGAAATTTCATATGTACCTTTTCACTTAAAAAATACTGTAAAAACCAAGCATTCAATCTTTTATGTCCCTGTGAAGGGAAAAGGGTACTAATAATGTATTGTTTACTTTTATAGTGTATTCTAGCTAAAAACTTAAAACCTTGGCTTCTCTTTACTCCATCAATCTAAGATATATAATAAGATCTAAGATATTTATCATCTATTGCATTATTATCTCTATATACAATTTTTTAAGTTGAAAGGAGAACTGTTAGACATGCGATATGAAGGAAAGTTTCTGGTGGCATTTATTTTATTATTTATTTCTAAGTTCATAAACTTAAGAGGTTTTAATGACATTGTAGATCTTTGAATATTGCAGACTTAAGTGAATTAGGAACTTAGTATTTTAATATTCTCTTCTGATCTACTTTTCAGTGATTCTATTCAGAGTTAATTAGAAAAAGCTTAAAAGTGGTAATGAACAAAAGTTTTATTTTTATTAGAATTATACCAAAGAGTAGCATACAGTGCAGACTTCTTAAATTGCAAAGTCAGGGATCAGCAAATCTACTTCTTGGTCACTTTTTCAAATTAAAGATATTACTTGGATTGTGATCTGCTAGGAAATATTTTACTTTACTTCTGGGTTTAATCACAATGCAGGGAAAATTGCAAAAATATGTATGTTTCTTATAAACATTCCAATTTTTGTTATATCTTTGATAAAATATTTCAACACATTGAAAATTTGAAAGCATTCACATGGCATATAGTCATTTCTTTTTTTAACATTTAACAGTGTATAGATAGACAATGCTTTTAAAATTATGTTAATTCATTATATTCAGATATGTTCTAAAGTTTCAAAAGTGTTTACTGAAAAAACATTGTCCTTTTTTAGACATAAACCAATCAAGAATCATAAGTCTTTGAAAACACTTCAATGACTATAATAAGGATGAATTGGTTATCTGTTCTTTCATGTTAAGCATCTATTTACCCTTTTTATGGTAACAGTACTTCAGTTTCCTTTTGAAGGATGATATCTTTCTTCTCTCGCACGTAGAATGTTTTCCCACCACTGATACTTCTAACATCATAGGGTCCATCCATATTGCCCCCAAAACAGATGCTTACACCAGATTTGGATTTACTGCAGAACACGTTTTATGTTTCGGGCCCCACTCAAAGCTGACAATCTTTTGTGTCACATAGTAGATGGGCTGATACAATGTTCCTAGGTATAGAATGTTTCCTACAGAACCTGAATTAGTTCACCCGGCATTACATTTCCTTTTTCATGGGAGGAAGTCCACAGTGAAATGATTTCTCTTTTACTTTGGAGGACATGTCCTAGCATTGGATCCAATTTTTTTTTTTTTTTTAGATATTGTAGGTCCCTGAATCTTCTTTGAATTTATATCTTGTCCCCTGGTTGCACATCCTACCAAAGTCTCCACTATGATAGTCACCTGTTGATTATCCTGCCTGATCAACATTACATCATTGATGTAATGAATTGATGTGATGTTCTGTGGGATATCTGGATAATCTAGAGCCCTTTAGACTTTGCTTTAATAGAGAGAGCAATAGAGTTAACATAACCCTGAGGCAAAACTGTTAATGAATTCATTTGTCTGTTCCACATGAATTCAAACTGTTACTGTTCTTCTTCTCAGATTAAAATAGAAAAAAAAAAAAAGTCTTTCAAATCAATGGTCACATACTATGTACCCAAGGCCATATTAATCTTCTCTAGCAATACCATGTCCAGCACAGCAGTGCAACTGAGGCTACTTCTTGTTAAAATATACAGTAGTCTACAGTCATACTCTTGGATCCATCTAGTTTCTGCAAGGTCTGGACTGGTCCAGACAGAAATATAACAGGACCACCATCCTTGTAGCCTTTAGATCCTTAGAGGTAACAGTACTTTTCAGAAACCTCTCCAGATACATTAGTGGTTTTGATGTGCTCTTTTAGCCAGAAAGGAGGGCAGTTTTACAAGTTTCCACTTGGTTTTTCCCACTATGATAGTGCTTACCTCAAATATGTGCTAAATTCAAACTAACTAAATATGGACAAATCCCATAAAAAAGATATCATTATAAATAAATAATTGCATCATGAAGCTTAGAGTAAATGGGAAAATCAGTGTTCAGTGTTGTATTTATTTATTTATAATGATATCTTTCTTTTTATGGGATTTGTGTGAGATATATATATCTCTTACACAAATATATATATATTTATGCCATATGTGTGTGTGTGTGTGTATAGCATAAAGTTAAATGTATATACAGCTTCCTTTGTAGAACCTGAATTAGAGATTAAGCCCATTATAACACTTGCTATGACACCAAGTTTATACAAATAATACTGAGCACTTATTCATGTATTCTCCAGTTCCACATTTAGGCATAAAGGTGTAGGTTCTTATGTATATTTTTCATCAACTTCATCTTAAGAGTGTACACTTATTCTGCATATGTTTTTTCTCTTGTTTGATAATTTCAGAATAGTTGAAATAACCTCATGACGCTTAGAGGCATTCAATGAATAGTTGTGATGGTATGCAAGACTGAGACAGTTTCAGAATGCCTGGTCTATGCTATTCACCCAAACACTTTAATTTATATGGCTTAACAATATTGCAAGCCTGATTTCATTTTAATGCTGCATTAGCTGGGTGAGCATGATTTATTGTGACAGAGTGTAAATTCAACTATTGAGTCTTAAACAATAAATAATGAACAGGGTTTGTGATAGGGAACAATAAAACATTATGTTGATAGAGGCAGAATTGAAATGATGACAAAATATAGCAATCTACTATCAGACAACATAATTAAAGTTTAGCTGTAGGGCGCCTGAATTCTATTATTTTAAGGTGGTTTGGGTATGTGAGTGTGTAAGCTAGAAACAATTATTCTCTGCTGGACAGCAGTGATTTGGTTTCTTATTATTAAAGAGTGGCTATATAAATTTTGTTTAAAAGCATTAAGCATATGCATTAAGCTTTAGCACTAAAAGCAAAAGTCATTTGGCAAAGAATCCAGTGACCTGAAAATAGAAATCCTGATGGTGGACCATAAGCATTTGAGGGGCCTGCTGGGAGACACACCTGGATAACTGGGTTCTTGCTTCCCCTAAGCTTGCACTGTTCACATGAGAATTCATTTGGATTGTTTTATACCAGCTGTTTTCTGGCTAGTGAATAGGTTGGCATGCAGCTAGAATTTGCAGAATAGTCCACTCTCACCAAAAGACCTAGAGGATCTGAAACTGCTGAGAATGACAGTGGTAATTCCAGCGGTATCTCCCATAGCTGTACCTCCTTATCAGGAACTTTGGGAGATTTGGGAGGTAAAGCCTTCCTGGGATCATGTACTGTCCTCTGCTTTACAATAAGCACCCGTTTCTTCTCCATTAAAGAAATTTATATCCTATAACCTTGTGGCAGTTTTTCATAGCCTTCTGAGAGTTTTGATATAATATTTAGCCACTATTACTTCTTAGTTTTCTTCACAGATAAAATAAACATAAGAACCTTGTGAAGAAAATATGAGGTAATAGATGGGAAGGTTTGCGCATAGTTTCTGGGATATAGTGGGAGCACAATATCTTTTGACTATTCAGTATCATTATTTCTTCTGATTAACATATGTAACAATATAGGTGTTGTAATAACTTTGAGGATGTCAGCTCAGTTTAAGAGAATTCCCTTTATCAATGAAATACTCTCCTGACCCTTTTTATCTATTAGTGTGGACAGCTGAAAGCCCAGTACCAGTAGAGGTTGTCATTCTATGCACTATTGATTGGACCAGTGTTGGACACCAGGTCTGAGCCGAGTTAAGCAGATTCTCCCTCCTAGGAATGTGAAACTGCCATGCAGTTAGGTTCTGTAGATACTGGAACTGAGGTACTCATAAATATTAAAGGAGGAGCCTACTTCTCTTTTATTTGCAAAAAGTCGCAGAGAAAAATGGTGTTCAACACAGTAAGAATGAAACAGAGACGCAGGGAGAATGGAATGGAAGAGGTTTACCTACCTGCCTTTAACTTTTTAAATTCCTGGTCCTGGCCTTCCCTGAGGGGCTGGATCCCTTTAAATTTTAGGATAAACCCCCGTATCCATCCTATAAAGACACATTGTTGCTTAAGTTAGCTGGAGTTATTTCCCATTATGTGCATTCAAAAGAAATTTAACTAAAACAAAAAGTGAGTCAATGGTTACCAGATGGCATCATTTGCCAGCATTAATTTGTGTTTTTTTTCTATTTTATCTTATTACAACATAATGTCAAGGACTATATGATCAGTATATAAAAGACTTAAATAAAACATTTGAGTAACATTACCTAATTACCTGGTTTTATTTTATATCTAAGAAAATAATAACCTTGAAAACAGTTTTTCTGAGGAGAAAAATTTATTGTTTAATTCTGAGACTGTGATAGTCTTTCATTTGAAATCTAAATAAAAGGTCAATTAGAATTGCTTGAAGAATATGTTAGCACTCTTGTTAAGAGAAAAATAACTTTTTATATTTACTAATGGAAAAACAAGCAATGTTTATATTAAATCATTATCTGTAACATATAACATATAAGCTATTTTTTCCTTTAAAAACAAAGAACTTCTTAGTCACATTAATTTAAGAGCTGAATTATTTCTTCAAATTCTAACACATTTTTCTAAATTGTACTTCATATTATATTCATTATCTTGGTATAATTACTAAGGTATTTAAATGGTGGTTAACACAAATGAAAGAAGAGGGAACAGAAACTAAAAATAATGCAGTTAAAGAAATAAGGCTTGGAAAAAATTACCAAAAATAATGCAGTGAAAGAAATAGTGGAATAGGGCTTCCAAAGGAAATTAAATTCAGTGTAGCAAAGAAAATAATGATTATTTGTGAAAATACATGCAGAGGATGACATCCACTGAGTTAAACATCATGGTTCACATGCAGCAAGAGTGCTGGATCTTGCCTCTGTCATGGTAGGTTAGTATTCAAAGTGAAAATGCTATGAAGCCCAGTTGGAGATTAAATAATTCTCTGTTAAATAATCATAGATCTTGTTCAAGAGATTCAGCCCATCCTAGAAGACTATGAAAAATAATGACAACCACTGAGACCACTAAAACTCTGTTCTCTAAAATAACAGAGCAAATCTCATAGGAAACTGTGTATCCCATACAGGAAAGGATTCGTGAAAAAATTACTTGACAGTAATTAATACTTCATTATTTCTGGTATATGGAGTAATTCAGGCCACACAACACTGTATTTTTAGAATTATTTAAGTTTACTTTTATCCAAAACATAAAAACCAACCCCACATAATTTGTTAACTATTTTGATGTAAGCTGTTCTGAAATGTTTAATTCTTCTCTTTGCCTTCATAAACAGCATTGTAAGCAAAAGTATTTTGTTATAATTTAAAATACGGTCAGTTGTATTGATTTCACATTACTCTGCTTTTCAAGTTCTTAATCTCTTCTTTCCAGTTTTATTGAGTTATAATTGACATAAAGCATTGTATAAGTTTAAGATATACCATAAAATGATTTGATATATGTAAATACTGCAAAATTATTACCACAATAACTTCAGTTAAAATCCACTACCTCATATAGTTACAAGTTTTTTGCCTGTGATGATAACTTTTTTTCTAAGATTTTACTTATTTATTCAAGAGGGAGAGGCAAAGGGAAAGCATAAAGAGAGCATGAGAAGGAGAAGTAGACTCCCAGCTGAGTACAGAACCCAACATGGGGCTTGATCTCAGGACCCTGAGATCATGACCTGAGCCATAGGCAGATAGTTAACCGACTGAACTAACCAGGCACCACCAGTGATGGTAACTTTTAAGATCTACTCTCTAGCAGCATTCAAATATGCTATATAGCAGTGTTAACTGTAGTCATAATGCTGTGCATTACATTCCTAGAACTTGTTTATTCTATAACTGGATGTTTGTACCTTTTGGCCACCTTAACCCAGTTATGTCTCTCTCTACTTTCTGTCTCTGGCAATCACTAGTGTGTTCTCTATTTTCATGAGTTTAGTTTTTTGTTTGTTTGTTTGGTTGGTTGGTTTGCTTTGGTTTGGCTTGGTTTAGATTCCACATTTAAGTGATATCATACAATATTTGTCTTTCTATTTCTGACTTGTTTTACTTAGCATAATACCCCCAAGGTCCATCCATGTTGATGCAAATGGCATGATTTCCTTTTCATGGCTGAATAATTTTCCATTATATACCTCATTTTCTTTATCTATTTCTCTGTCAATGGACACTGAGGTTGTTTCCATGTCTTGATTATTGTGAATAATGTTGCAGTGAACAACTCAAAAGAAAAAAAAAACCCTAAATAATCCAATTAAAAATGGGCAGAGGACCTGAATGAATAGACATATCTCCAAAGAAGATATTCAAATTGCCAACAGATACACGAGAAAGTACTCAATGTCACTAATCAAAGGGAAATGCAAATCAAAACCACATTGAGCTATCACCTCACACCTGTTAGAATGGCTATCACCAAAAACATAAGAGATAAGTGTTGGCAAGTAGAGAAGGGTGAACTTATGCACATTATTGGTGGAAATGTAGTTGATGCATCCACTATGAAAAACAGTAAGAAGATTCCTCAAAAAATTTAAAAATAGGGTGCCTGTGTGGCTCAGTCATTAAGCATCTGCCTTCAGCTCAGGTCATGATCCCAGGGTCCTGGGATCGAGGCAAGCGTCGGGCTCCCTGCTTGGTGGGAGGCCTCCTTCTTCCTCTCCCACTTCCTCTGCTTGTGTTCCCTCTTTCCCTGTATCTCTCTCTGTCAAATAAATAAACAAAAACTTTTAAAAAATTAAAAATAAAACTACCATATGAGCCAGCAATTTCACTTCTGGGTATATATCATAATCACTTTTTAAATATATTTATGTTCTTCATCCCAGATTTAATATTGCCAGCTGCCATACGTTTTATACATGTGTTCCTATTGCTAGAACTCCCTTCATTCTCTAATTTGATGTTCCTAATATACTGTAGTTTGGGGAATCAGAAAACCAAATGAGTGTAATTAGAATATTGAGTAGATATGAATAAATGGACCCTCTTCAGCATCTGAGAGGTTTTCTAGAGTTAAAGAGCATGAAAACAAGTAAAAGGGCTGCATTTTGACAACTCAAAGAGAAAATTTTTAAATTTAATTTCCCTGTCATTGCTTGATTAGGAATAGTTTGCCAAAAAAACAACCACTGGAGAAATGACGTATTAGTGTAGGAAATAATTTACCAAAATCTAGACAGGAAAGTCACACAAAACATTTGAACTTGGAAAAATATATCACTGGAAATTAGAAATAGCATGTAGTTCTTATTTGTTAACTTCCTAAAGACTATCTTCCACACCATAATAATGCAGTAAAATTTCAGGACAATTAATTCTTCTGTGTCTCTTCAAAAAGAAGAGCATACTATTGCTTTCTAACTTAGTTTATATCAAGCACATGATTGCTTTTCCTCATCTATTAGGCAAAGAATTTCCCTGAAGGAATTCAGAAGATGGTACCAAATTAATTCAGTCTGTTGTCCATCAATGTTAATTTTATCAAATCTAAGAGATCAATAACAGTGTTGGAAAATGCTCCTAACCCCAGTTCCCAGGACTCTATCTAGTTTTGGGAGTTTGAGATAATTGTGTAACATTCTCTGTACTTAAGTCTCCCTTATCTTCTCAGTGTTTGCTTGTCAGAGCACTAATACCCCAGTATTTTCTATTCTTCATTCTTGATTAGCTCCACCAATGGTGAGAATTCAGGTATGTCTCTCTTGTTTGGAATGGAGTACAAAATTATTCAGTATGTCTTCATTATAAAACATGCCTGTAAGAACCTAATCCTTTAGAAAACCTTTCTAATGCCCCATGGCAAATGTCTTACTGTAATACTTTTATGATCCTGATAGATGAATGCAGCACTGTTACTATTTTGGTAGTTGTACAAGGATGCATTTAACTGACAAATTCCAGCTTTAGTGAGGATGTTCCTCTAAAGAGGGATATGCTTCAGTGTTTCCAAAGTCTGCAGGATTCCATACCCCCAAATCTCAAAATACTAGTACAATAGATAACATAACAAAATACTAGTATAATACATAAAATTATATACATATATAATATATATAGAGATATAGATTATATATAGCTTTAAGAAGAAAAAATAATGAATTTTCAATTTCGTGAGAGTATTCCCAGAAGCTTTTTTAATTTAATGGCCTCCATACAGCTAAAATTTGTCATCTAGAACCAAATACTGTCCTCTATCAGTTTCACAATATCTTTTACATATTTGTTGTGTCCTTTGAAATATAATATTCCAAGTATGATGAATGCCAGTCTTACAATAGTTTCCTTGCAAGAGTGGGATGGTAAGACTGAATAATGTGGGATCCTGTGTGCTGTGGGTTTCCAGGATGGTTTTCTTACATTGCAGCACAGATCCCACATTTTCTGGATGGTTTCCACGTGAGTTATTTCCACATGAGTTATTCCCTGCTTTCCCAGGTCCCCATCTGTGGCCCTGATGAGCCCTGAAGAGTCCAATCCCTAGGACCAATCCAAGGGAATCTGCCTGTGTTTCAGTATAAGATATTTTGTTCCAATACCCTGATCTTCTATAATATCTGCAAACTGCGCAGTCTCTGGGTGAACAGCTGCCACTCTACCTTGCTGAGCTGTGTGCTCCTTGCCACAGTAGTGCACTGAGCTCAGCCGTGCCCAACCATCATGGTGCAGCAGGCCCAGCCTTGCACTTCCAGCCACCCTGAGAGCAGCCCCCATCCACCATGCTTCAGGGGATCTGGCAGAAGGCTAGTGACCCAATGCAGATTTTGCTAATACTGCCACCCCCCTCTCAAATTCTCCAGTGGGCACCCCCTCAGAGTGGGCTTGCCTGAGTCCCACTAACACCATAGAAAGCAAGCACAGCCCACAGCAGGCAGAGAGTCAGTGCAAACGGATGCACTGAAAGGAAAAGTGACACAGATGTGACAGTAGGGTGTAAGCAACACACATAGGGTACTCTCTACAGTGCCAGATTCTGTGAACAGGGGTCACTGCACTACAAGGCACTCCAGGACCTCCTCTTCATAAACCCACTACTTTAAAAAGCAGAAGACATAGCTGACTTTATTAACAGAGAAAACAGACACAGAGAGACAGACAAAATGAGGAGACAGAAATTTACCCCAAGTGAAAGAACAGGACAAGGCCATGGCCAGAGATCTAAGTGAAACAAAAATAAGTAACATGCCTGAGAGAGAATTTAAAGCAATAATCATAAAGATACTCACTGGACTTGAGAAAAGAAGGGAAGACAGGAGGAAGACCCTTAACACAGAGATAAGGATTAACATAGCAGAGATAAAGGGCTCAATAAATGAAATGAGAAAAATGCTTGATGGAATGAATAGCAGGATGGAAGAAGCAGAAGAAAGAATTAGTGACCTAGAGGACAGAGTAATAGAAAGTAATCAAGCTGAGTAAAAGAGAGAAAAAAGAATTACACCAAACATGGATGCCTGGGTGGCTCAGTTGGTTAGGCATCTGCCTTTGGCTCAGGTCGTGATCCCAGAGTCCTAGGATTGAGTCCTGCATCAGGCTCCTTGCTCAGCAGGGAGCCTGCTTCTCCCTCTGCTGCCACTCTCCCTGCTTGTTCTCGTTCTCTCTCTCTCTTTCTCTGACAAATAAATAAAATCTTTAAATAAAAGAATTACACCAAACAAGAATAGACTTAGGGAACTCCATCAAAAGTAGTAAGTAACATTTGTATTATAGGATTCCCTGAAGAAGAAAAGAGAGAAAAGGGAGCAGAAAATTTATTTGAAGAAATAATAGCTGAAAACTTCCCTAATCTGGGGAAGGAAACAGACATCCAGATCCAGGAGGCACAGAGAACTCCCATCAAAATCAATAAAAGCAGACACACACCAAGACGTACTGTAATTAAACTTGCAAAATATAGTGATAAAGAAAAAATCTTAAAAGCAACAAGATAAAAGAAGTGATTAACTTACAAAGGAAACCCTTAAGGCTAGCAGGAGTTTTTTGTTTTTGTTTTTGTTTTTCAACAGAATCTTAGGAAGCCAGAAGGGAGTGGCATGATATATTCTAAATGCTGAATGAGAAAAATCTGCAACTAAGAATATTCTACCCAGCAAGGCTATTATTCAGACTAGAAAGAGAGATGAAGAGTTTCCCAGACATACAAAAACTAAAGAACCACAAACCAGCCCTGAAAGAAGTATTAAAGGGGACACTCTTTGAGTGGAGAAACAAAAAGTGACAGTATAAAGGTCAGAACCAAAAAAGCAGTAAAAATGAATATTTCTGTAAAAAATCAGTAAAGGAACTCGAAAGAGGATATAAAGGGTAATAACATACACCTTAAATGTGAGGAGGAGAGGAGAAAAGGATGGGTTCAAACTTAAACAACCATCAATTTAATATAGACTAATATATGTGGAAGAGGTTATAAGAGGTTATATACAAACCTAATAGTAATCATATATCAAAACCCACTAATAAACATGCAAAAAATAAAAAAGAAAAAAATTGAAATATATTACTAAAAAACATCAGCAAAACAGGAAAGAGAAAGGCAAGAAAGGATCACAGGAAATCTCCAGAAATGACCACAAAACAAATAACGGAACAGTGATATACACATATCTATCAATAATTACATAGAATGTAAATGGACTAAATACTCCAGTCAAAAGATACAAAGTGGCAGAATGAATTTAAAAAATGACACTCATCTATATATATGACTCATTTTAGACCTAAAGAAAGCTGAAGATTGAAAGTGAGGGAAGGAGAAACACCTATCATGCAAATGGATGTCAAAATAAAGTTGAGGTAACAAACTTAGTTTGGACAAAATAGACTTTAAAACAAATAGTTTAACAAGAGACACTATATAATAATAAGAGGGACAATCCAACAAGAAGATCTAACAATTGTAAATATTTATGCTCCCAACATAGGAGCACCCAAATAACATAAAACAGTTAATAACAAGCATAAAGGAAATTATCAATAATAATACAATAATTGTAGGGGACTTAAATGCCCCACTTACATCAATGGACAGATCATCTAAACAGAAAATCAACAAGGAAACAAATGTTTTTTAATGATACACCAGAACAGATGGATTTAACAGATATATTCAGAATATACCATTCTAAAACAACGCAGAGAACATTCTCCAGAATAAACACTGTTTTCTTTTCTTTTTTTTTTTTTTTAAGATTTTACTTGTTTATTTGACAGAGAGAGAGAGATCACAAATAGGCAGAGAGGCAGGCAGAGAGAGGGAGAAACAGGCTCCCCGCTGAGCAGAGAGCCCGATGTGGGGCTCAATCCCAGGACTCTGAGACCGTGACCTGAGCTGAAGGCAGAGGCTTAACCCACTGAGCCACCCAGGCGCCCCAGACACTGTTTTCAAATACACATGGGACATTCTTCAGAACAGATCACATACTACTCCACAAAACCAGCTTCAAAATTCAAGATCAAGATCATACCATATATCTTTTCTGACCACAACACTAGGGAACTAGATTTCAACAACTAGAAAAAAATCTGGAAAGAACACAAATACATGGAAGCTAAATAACATGCCACTAAACAATGAATGGGTCAACCAGGAAAAAAAAGAATAAATTGAAAAAGTACATGCAACCAAATGAAAATGAAGACATGACAGTCCAAAACCTTTGGGATGCAACAAAATTGGTTCTAAGTGAAAGTTTGTACAGGCTTATCTCAAGAAGAAAGAAAAATCTCAAATAAACAACTTAATCTTACTCCTAAAAGAGCTAAGAAAAGACAACTATTAGTGGTATTTTGGTAGGGATTCATTAAATGTGTAGATTGCTTTGGGTCCTCTTCAATTTCTTTCATCAAATCAGTATCATGTCTGATTGCTGTGGCTAGGACTTCCAGTACTGTTTAATAGTTTTCAGATTACAGGTCTTTCACCTCTTTGATTAGGTCTATTTGTAGGTATCATTAATTTTGGTGGAATTGTAAGTGGGACTGTTTTCTTAATTTCTTTTACTGCTGCTTCATTATTGATGTATAGAAATGCAACAGATTTCTGCACATTGATTTTATACCTGCATCTTTACTGAATTCATTTATCAGTTCCAGTGAAGAACAGTATGTTTGAATCTCTGCTGGAAGGGTTCAGTAAAACTATTACTGCTGTCAAACACAAGAAATCAGAGAGTATCATAAAACATCACTGTATATAGCTACTCAAAAATTTTGCTAATTAATAAAAAGTTGAGAAATATCAGCATTCTGGAGCTTTGTAGAAAGTTGTGAATGCCAACAAACACCTGCTTATTTGTTTTTATGTTATCTTATGAAAAAGGTCTCAAGGTAAATCTCCCAATGTGACAACAAATCTAACAAATAAATTGCAAATGGTCACAAAGTGCCTTTGAATTCCTAGAGTCATTAAAGCTATCTTACCCTCTAAGCCCCTAGCTGATAACAGCACACATTTCACATACACTTGCAACAAAATTAAAACATGTACCTATGGCTATCATTGTTGATTGATATATAGGTTAAATAGTTGTGTTCTAGCATACTGTACTTCAGAAATATGCTATATACATGTTTTAAGTCTGTGATATCAGTTCTTGTTTTATGGTTTCTGCTTCTAACTCTGTACAAACTTCTTGGCTAAATCTCCACTAAATGATATATGACTGGTATCCTTTTGCTTGACTTAAAGCCTCCAAATCTATTTTTTCTGATTTTATATTATTTTGAACTTC
The DNA here is from genome assembly GCF_002288905.1 of Enhydra lutris kenyoni. Lineage (NCBI taxonomy): Eukaryota > Metazoa > Chordata > Mammalia > Carnivora > Mustelidae > Enhydra > Enhydra lutris. The sequence goes on along the minus strand of NW_019154107.1, from coordinate 8,936,188 downwards.
ATGATGTAGACTATGAATAATTCACTTTCGTTGTATAAAAAGTATCTAAAGGTGAATAAGTGAATAACTAGAATGATGCATTTTAAATATGGTCCCTGGGCTCTTCAAATTCCTAAGCTGTCTTGCAGGCCAAAAATAAAGTGTAAAATGGTACTCTAAGGCTTGCCAGATATCAAAAATAAGCACAAAAGTTTTAAAGCAAAGCAGTTAAACAGGGAGTAAGCACTCCAATGGAAAATGTACAAAATAATAAATGAAAGTAAATAAAAATGTTAAATATCACAAATGATAACACCAATTAAAAGGAAAGGACTCTATTTCCCTTAAACCAAGTAAGAAGGACTGCTTCCCTGGCCCCTACAGAGTCACAAACCTCACAAAACAAAAATTTCTTAGAGGACGTCTTAGTATCTCTGTCAGTTGCAATTTTGTTATTATAAAAAATACCTAAAAAATGTAAATACATTTTCATTTTTTGTTTTCAAAATTGGACTTGAAATTTTAGTGTTTTAAGTAATTCTGAGTTTTATTAAATATTAAGTATCTTTCAATTCAATAGATAATTTAATATATAGGAGAAATATATATTTTAAATTATAAAAAAGTAACCTTAATTTAAAAAATTTTACACATCCTAACATTCATGTTTTTAGTGAAAGTATTTCAAATTATGCACACTTTGAATGCAATTACATTTTTAATCTTTTTAGGCCATATAAAATTACACAAATTATGTGAAAATTCAGCTATACCAACACAAGTTATAATTTCCTTGATATAAAAACAAGAATGCATATTTTATGAAATAGGTATATAAATACTTTATGAATTATTATGTCTTTTATTATTCAGATAAAACCAATAAACTACCCACATGTAATAGTAATAATTAATTTTTTATTTTTGCTATTTTGTGACTTTAATCATATGAAATGCAGAGCTTAACACAGATTTTTGTTTTGTATATTTTTGAAGTCAAGGGACTAGTACAATTTAACAGTTCTTTTAGCCTGAATATTAGCTTTAAAACATTAGGACATATCACATTACCCTTCTATTTGTACTCTTGCCCAAGGCCTCACAAATGGTAGGAGCTGGACTGCAGGAAGACATGTCTGTTTCTAGAAAATGGCAAGATTACTGTATCTTCTTGTCTGGCAATTTGGAAATATATAATTTGTATTTAAATAATAATTTGAAGAAAATTTCTCAAAATAGTTAAGAAACTGGAAAGACATATGGCAAAATATTTATGATTATACTGTCAATTCATATTTATGATATTATTACCATCCTTAATTTTCTGTATATTCTTTTATTATTTTCCATGTTTTCTGGATATTTAACAATGGTCATAAAGAGTTTTATTAATAAATGAGAACATACTTTAAACAGGTCTCTATTATATTACCAATATTTACATAAATTTAAATATTCCCATTTCCATGACCCTAATAGTCTTAAAATTAAAATGAAAATTAAAGCATTTTGGGTGCCTGGGTGGCTCAGTGGGTTAAGCTGCTGCCTTCGGCTCAGGTCATGATCTCAGGGTCCTGGGATCGAGTCCCACATCGGGCTCTCTGCTCAGCAGGGAGCCTGCTTCCCTCTCTCTCTCTGCCTGCCTCTCTGTCTACTTGTGATCTCTGTCTGTCAAATAAATAAATAAAATCTTTAAAAAAAAAAAAAAAAGAAAAAAAAGAAAATTAAAGCATTTTCTTAAGCAAGGTAGTTAAAGCAAAAACAGTACTTTAAACTGTAATTATATAAAACCTTATGCTCTCCTTCCATTCATATTAACTGATCATAAAGAGTATTTGAACAACTTGAATGGAGAAACATCTGTAACTTGGTATTTTCCTTTTCTCTTTTTCTCTCCTCTCCTCTGCTCTCCTTTCCTGTCTGTCTTCGATGTATACTAGGACATGTTCAATGAATTGGTCACAACCATTTTCTTGACTTCCCTAGGATAAATAAATATATATTTAATATTTATAATATTTATTTAATATATAAATACGTATCTATATATTATATAAATATATATTTATATATGATAGATATTATGTATTATATGCAATATATGTCAGGTGTTGGTGACAATAGGAGTGTGATAAAATAAAAGTAAATGGAGAAATGAGATGATTGATGATGATTTTTACTAATTTCTGTAAGACCCGGAATCACATTATATGTTGCAAGTATATTTTCAAAAATGCTTCTTTAGCTTTAAGATTAGAAAATATAAAGTTCAAGTTTCTCAGAAAATTTCATTCTTAACAAGGAGCTTTCAACATCACCAATGACAAAAGATCAACATATGTTAGCGACAATACAGAAGTGAACTGAAAATTTGTCAAGCCTATCTAATCATAGTTCTTCATGATTAAATATTTTGATGTTTTTGTCCATACCCTTCTTGGGTTATATCTGCATATAATTAAAAATAAATTGTTAAAAGTAAGAAATAATAAAACCAGTTTATTTAACGACAATTGTGACAATGATGCCCATACTGACATTTAGTATGCTAGTATGGAGGAGGAAATTGGAGGTTGTGTGGTAACAGTAGTACGTGTTTGCATGGGATGACTGACCGTTAGTAGCCAGAAGTCCAATTGAGGCAAATTAGCACAGAATATATGAGTAAGAAATGAGTATTCAGTTGGCGTAGCTTCATGAACTATTAGAACTGGAAGGAAAAGTAATCACCCATCTTAACCACTTCATTTTATTTATACTGCTGGATCTTCTACCATAAGAAAAAAGAGATGTATGTGCAATATAGAAAACAAGGAAAATGTTGGGGGGAAAAGAATCAAGGAAAAATTAATTATATTCTCTAAAATTATTGCTGTTGGGATGCCTGGGTGGCTCAGATGGTTAAGCCATGGTCATGATGATCATGATCTCCAGGTCCTGGGATCGAGCCCCAGGTCAGGCTCCCAGCTTGGCAGAGTCTGCTTCTCCCTCTGCCTCTGCCTCTCCCCTTGTTCGTACTCTCTCTGTCTCTCTTTCTGTCTCTCTCTCAAATAAATAAATAAATATTTCAGAAAAATAAAATTATTATTGTTACTATTTCAATCTAGATTTTTCCTTCTCAATGTATATTTTTAATAAGAGCTAAAATGTATTTATATCTTCATTTATCCTTCATGTATATAATTGTGTATATATTATCTTAAAATATGATCTTTAAAAATTTTTATACACACCTTCTTATAATGGACATTTTTATTACTCAGCATTTCAGTTGTAAGGGTGCACTTGCCCCAGTATAAATGTTTGCAGCCAATGGGATTACTGAATAAAGAGGCCTATGTGATTTACTCTGTGAAGTTAATAGGTCCTTGATACCGAAACCAGAAAAGAACATATACAATAATAATAAATTCTTAGTGAAACTCCTTTATGTGATACAACAAAATTGATAATACTATAAAAAATCATGACCTAGTAGGGTTTACCTCAGAAAGGCAAAGAGAATTCAGTATTTAAAAGCCCATCACTGCAATTCACTGTATTAACACATAAAACAGAAAACCCAAGTAATCTTTTTTCCAAGTAATCTTTTAATAGAAAAAGAAACTTCTGAAAATATTACCACATGTATGTTAATGCACTTAGTAAACCAAAAACATGGCAATTTCCTTAGACTGACAAGGCATTTAAAAGATTAGAAAGACATTTAAAAGATTAGAGGCATTCTCACTAAACACAGGGCTAAATTCAGATTGGTTTCACTACTGATACAATCCATCATTATTCTGGATGTCTTATATTAGATAATAACAGAACAAACAAAATCAGTGTCTTAATGTGTCAGATATTTGCCAGTAAAATTAAAGAAAATCAATGGAGACATTATTAGAACAAATCAACGGGTTCAGCAATTGTGCTATATTCAAGATCAACTTAAAAAGCTGTAGCATTAAAAAAATCAATAGCATTACTTTATTTCAACAATGACCAACTAGAATTTGTGATAGGACAATAAAACCCTTCACAAAAGCAATAAAATCTAAAAATTTCTAGGAATTATGTTAATCTAAAGTCTGTGACACCTTTATAGAGAAAATTATGTAACATATTCAAAATACATATAAGAGGGCCTGAATAAATGAAAAGACAGACCATTTTCCTGGATAAAAAGACATACTATTTTTAAAATGACAATTATGTTGGGGAGCCTGGGTTGTTCAGTCAGTTAAGCATCTGCCTTCAGTTCAGGTCATGATCTCAGGGTCCTGGGATTAAGCTCCCCCAACCCAAGGTCGGGCTCCTTGCTCAGTGAGGAATCTGCTTCTCCCTCTCCCTCTGCCCCCCCAACCCCGTGCTCTCTCGCTTTCTCTCTCAGATAAATAAATAAACAAGTTTTAAAGAAAAATGACAATTATCTCTTACTTTCTTCAAAATTCTAGATGTGTCTGAAGATAATTCCAAGAGAGTACTTGGTGAACAGAGTAAATTTATATGGGAGAGTAAAAATGTGTTTGGCTATTTATTTTTTAGTAAGATAAGAACAAGTAGGAGAATTCATCCTACAAATGGGAAGGTATTTGTAAAACAACACAAATTAAAATGTTTTATTTTTTATTTAGTAGACCATTTAAGAAGAATTACACATCAAACAACATACCTGTGTGTATACTGACACTTGATATATTGCAGAGGTGGCATCATAAACATCAGAGAGAGCAAACACTATTCAATAAAGATGGAAAAGCTGGCTTTCCATTTAGGAATAAAATAATAAAATAAATAAAATAAATAAAATAAAAGGACATATTCTAGGTAGATAAAAAGTTTAAAATATTTAAAACATTTAGACGAAAAAAGATGAGGGTACATTTATAACTTTGTATTAGGAAAGGCTTTTTAAAATTTTATGTAACAACACGTGCATTCATACAAGTATATTTGAAAAAAACAGATAAAATATAGGTCATTATTTTAAAGATTAAAACACCAGGCCTCTCTTCGAAACTGCGAATTCATGTATAAATTCCCCTGCCATGCCTCTTCCCAAAACTCTCACAATATAAGCCAAAGTACACTGATCTTTTGGCCCTTTATTATGTGGCTCCCTGGTACCTTTCTGACTTCATCTCCTACTACTGTTTCCCCCAACGCACACTCTCTATTCCAGGCACAGTGGCATCCACTTCAGACACATTCTTAATTCACTGTTATTGTACTTCATGTCCTCTCTCTTCTTCTCCTTCTAGCCCACCCTCTTTGCTCAGATATCTACAGGACTCATTTTCCCTTCTGTCTTTCAGATATTTGACTTTAGTGACGTTTGTCCTTCATCAATTGCCTTTCTTGGCAACTCTGTTTAAAATCCCTCTTAGTTCTCTTCGCTCTTGTGTTATATGTGTGAATACTGCAGCAGTGAACATGAATATGCAGATATCTCTTCAAGATATTGATTTCAGGGGCGCCTGGGTGGCTCAGTGGGTTAAAGCCTCTCTGCCTTCAGCTAGGGTCATGATCCCGGGGTCCTGGGATCGAGTCCCGTATCGGGGTCCTCTGCCTACTTGTGATCTCTGTCTGTCAAATAAATAAATAAAATCTAAAAAAAAAAATACTGATTTCAATTCCTTTGGATATATTCCCAGGAATGGGATTGCTAGATTTTATATATATATATATATATATATATGCCCTACGCCTCTCTTGTCCCGTTCTGTGATCACTCATTGAGATCATGCTTCTCTTTGACTAACTCCATTCAATGTGCAGCTAGGAAGAGAGCCTGCAAGTGTCAGTTAACAGGGCTCAGCCTCTCAGGCCACTAACCAAGGCAGAAAAGGGCAGGGAAAATATCTGCATGTGTTTGGGATTGGCAATGGAGAATAACTTGTATAGGCTACCAATTGGCCACTTAGCAAATGCAGCAACCTTTATTTCTGTCTGGCACCACCATTTCCTGCAGACCCATCTTTAAACTAACCTACATGTTCCTCCTCTTCTGTTTTCTGCGCATAAGGAGTTCTCCATGAAACCATAGTGAGTTAGGACAATGGCAAGGAAGGGTCAGTAGAAAAAAGAAATCTCTCTTCTCTTGCACTGTAGTTTCTTGTTGGTGCCTTCCATTAGCCAAACCCTACCAAAATATAGAGGGTTAGGTAAGCACAGGTGATGGAAGTCTGCAGGCATGGGATGGAAGTTTGCTGGGGGGTGGCGGGGTCAAATTGAATCGGTTGAAATTGGGTCTTTTATTGACTCAATTCTTGAAACTCCATCAATACAAAATTAGAGATGTCATATTTTAAATCAGCAATATTTAAATAATTCTATTTTTTCAATCTGTACTGTGCATAAGTTTTCTATTTATTCAAAGATAATTGGCATTTCTGAGGAAGGGTGTGAATTCAAGCGTAAGAGGAGTGGAGAAAGAGCAGCTATTTCACTCTTTTCAGACAACTGTTGTCAAAGATACTTAGATAATAATAAGTACCATGTTAAAGTTTCCAGAGCACTCTAACCTAGGTGCTGACTCATTAGGTTTCTCAAAGAAAAATGAACTTTCTGCTGTTGACGTTCTCAAAGGAGATGATACATTCCTCCACCATTTAGTTAACTACCTGGTCAAAAATACTCAGAGCTTTTGGATCCCCATACACTGGAAGTAATTTTTAGAGCACCATAGCTTTTGCTGTTGACAAATTACTTTCTGTAATTCTCACAATGCTGAATAAACTTACTTTTTAGGCAGAATAATCTGAACAAATAAAAGTCTGCAGTCTTTCCATTTGTGACCATTTATCTTGCTTTACACTTTCTAGAAAGATTCCTTATGTCATAAACACTTCTTTTGAAAATAGTGTTTTCAGAACGTGCTCCAGAGATACTTGCTTTAAATCTATTCATCTTCATCTGATATCTATAGTGTGACATTTTTGTTTCACACAAATTAAATAAATCTCCCCTGTTGTAGTTTATGAAATTCTGAGATGGTCATATTGATTTGATAAAACTCAAACAAATTTTGAAGCAACTTTCATTTGGTAACTGTAGTTTTGATTTAGGAATCAAAGTCAGTTTCTCAAAAGAAGGAACTATAGATTATTTTATCTAATATTGCACATCAAAAAAATAATTTATTATTACTCAGCACAATCTTTGGTATGCACATAATGCCTTCTTGTCCGTTTATTTTATTTTACTTTATTTTAAACTTTTTATTTAAACTATCTATCTATATAGAATAAAGAATGAAGAAGCAAAATTCAGTAATTCATTATAAAGACCTGTAAATTTGTTATAAAGGTCTATAAATACTGACCTAGATCAAAAAGTATAACATTGCAGCACCAAAGCAATCTTTCTTTTGCCACCTTCTTTTACAACTATTCTCCCTCATAAAAATAACCACGCTCATGTCATTTACAGTAATCATCTGCTCACTTTCCTGCATAGTTTTACTGCATAAGTAACCACTGCTAGTTAAATTAAATTTCATGTTTTCTTTTTGTAAAGATGTTATTGTAAGGGATCCTTAGTTTAACATTATGTGTGTGTGTGTGTGTGTGTGTGTGTGTGTTTTAGGGATTTTTTGGGAGGGGAAAGTGTGCATGAGCAACAGCGGGAGGTGGGGGGTGGTGAGGGGCAGAGGGAGAGAGAGAATCCTAAGCAGGCTCCATGTTCAGGGCAAACCTGACACAGGGCTGGATTTCACAACTCTTGAGATCATGACCTGAGCCGAAGTCAAGAGTCGGACACTTAATTGACTGAGCCACCCAGGTGCCCCTTAATATTTCATTTTTGAGATGTGTCTGTGTTACTGCATGAAGTTCTCTTTATCCATTTTCTTTATTATATGGCTTTCTTTATAAAATGTATAATAATGTTTTTCCAAATGACTTTTGGTTTGAAGTTTGAGTTAGCTATAGTTTGAGTTTTGTATATAATGTTGTTAAGGTGATTTTTTTTACATGTCTCAGTGCATGGGAGTTGCACATTTAACCGTTGTACATGCCAGTCCTGTAATTTAACAGATCAAGATACTAATTACTTATGAAATTATGTAACAGAGTCAAGTTTACTTTTTTGATGATTGAACTTTGCTATGTTTTAAAAGGTAACATTTTTTCATCCAAAATATATTGTTTTTCTCCTATTTTTGCTTTCTCTATATCCCATATCTGTCAAATTTTCCCATTCTTTTACTCCTCTGTAGGGAAAATATTTTGTTTACTTCCTTTTGATTATATCTTGTAGAATTATGGTCATCACAATAATATAATCTATAATTTATCTCAAACAATATTTATATTTTGAAACAAGTTAAGTAGTTTTTATTTTCTTTAGATTCAAGTAGATGCCCTTAATCCCCAGCTTTGAGAAAGAGCCTCATAAACATCCCATGATAAGTGATATAACTAATGTCAGAGGACAGAACATTACTTTCTAACCTTCACACGTATTCTCCTATGCCCTGTTGCTGGAAGGCTGAGAGCCCTTTAAACTTAGTGACCTACTTAGCATGGCTGTAAATGTCATTCTTATTCATGGCAACATTTAATGGTTTCCTGGATTTTGCTAAACTATTTACCACAATGATATATTGCAGAATTGAATTCCACAGCTTGATTGTGTGCTGCATAAAGAATTGCATTGTTCGTCAGTCTAAAGTGGAATGTGATTCATTCTCATTGAGAGTCCACTTGTTTCTGTGGTATGAGAATAGGAGGAGAAAGCACCTTATGTTTTCAGTAAAACATTCATTACTTTTATAACTGTTTTTGCTCTTCATTGTTTACTTCTCCCTGTTACTAAGTAAATTACACTATCATGCCTTCCAGACATAATTTTTTATACTTATTTTGGCCTTTTTAGCCAACGTTAACATTTGGCCTGATTTTAATCTGTCACATTTTACATAATCTTCATTATAAATTGACTACCAAGTAAAACTGATGCTCCAAAGAAATCTACAAGCACTGCAAGGAAAAGGCATCAACATTACATAGTTAGAAATAAATCAGAATTGAAAACTCCAAATTTTTAAGTCATATTCATATGAATGCTCCAGTTTGTCTTTTGTTTTCTTATATCTGTTAGAAAATTAGAAAATGATTTTCTCTACTAGTTAAATTACATTCAAAAAGTTTATCATTTAAAACAAATATTTCTTTATAATCGACTTTGAAATAAATTCTCAGATATATTTACTTTTTACACATGTGAAAATCCATGCAAATATGTCTGTGGTAACTCTAAATCTAAATGACCTCATACTGAGTGTCCTTTGCAAAGACATTTGGAGTTAGCACTTCTACTCACAAAAATGTTTCCAGAGTAATTTTCTAATACCAACAGGAAATGAATACAATTACCTTAGCTACCCAAAAAAGTTGTTTGCAACAATATTATTCTTTGCATACTTATGTAGGAGCAATGGTTTATGTATATCCTAAAATACTTCCTATATATAATGCTAAGTTTTTTAAAGGATTGAAAATAAGAGACAAAACACAATTGATGAATAGTATCCACAATTATACTGATACTCAAGAGAACAAAATGGCAATAAGATTTTTATGAAAATTAACTTGAATAATTATTTTTTGCACAAAAGTTTAGATGATACTGAGAGTTTATTACTTTGTATATAGTTATTTCTTGTGGGATTCTTTTCATATATTACTTTGGACATGCTTGCCTTAAATCTTTGCTTTCATAGATGACTCTATGACTATTAAAACTAGAAGCCTGCTAGGTGAACTTTTCATAGCAAATATACTGCCCTTCATCCATTAAAAATGTAATTGCTTAAACAAATCAAATGTGTGTATATTAATAACCATATCAAGATCTGTAACCCTTCTAGACTACAATGATATAGTAATTTAACAAGAATTGCTTTGTTCCCCTACAAGCCTGTCAGACCTAGGTTTTAATTTTCTTCTCACCACCTCTAGGCCTTTTCGTATTCAGACAGTATGTAAATTAATGTAGTCTCTCATTTTGAAAGAGTTAAGGGATAAGAATGTCTCTAGAATATTTCTCTCTTACCTCTATTAACCACATATCTCTGCTTTTGCATAGAATGCAGTTCAAAAGGAAAATGAAGAAACTTAATTCTGGAGAATGAGAGCAGTAGAAAAAAATCCTTGCTCTTAATAAAACAAACACTAACAATCTTAGGGTCATCGAAGTATAAGTGAAAGAGAATGAGGGGTTTTTTTTGTTTGTTTGTTTGTTTTACAGAGGCGCCTGGGTGGCTCAGTCAGTTAAGTGTTCAACTCTTGATTTCAGCCCAGGTCATGATCTCAGGGTTGTGAGGTCAAGCCCTGAGTTGGGCTATGTGCTCAGTGGGGAGTCTGCTTGGAGTTCTCTCTCTCCATCTCCCTCTTCACCCCCACACACCTCTGTCTCTCACATAAATAACTATTTAAAATTTTTTTTACAAATTTCTAAAATGAAACAAAATTTTGTGTTCATTAAAATAGATTTCTTTGTTCAACACTTTTTAACCACCTACAGATATGTTAGTTTATTATTCTAAACTTGTAGCTATAATATTGAACTGAAAAGACAAAATCCCTGTCTTTGTCTGATTATATCTTGCATGGCAGGGAGAAAGACAGAAAATACATAATTAAACATATGATATTTAATATATTAAATAGTGGTAAGTGCTATAAAGAAAAAGAAATGGGCTAATGGGAGGGAGTGAATGAGGGGAAAATCTAGGGAAATCATAAAAGGTTTTTCTTACATGGAGGTTGAGGAGTGATTGGTAATAAGGGAGTAAAACGTGGATATCTGTGGGAACAACATTAGAGATGGTGGAAGTTGATTCTAAGGTTTAGAATCTGATAAATTAAATGATGGAATTATCATTACCTGATATGAGAAAGACTAGAGAAGAAAAGCACTGGCAAAAATCAGGAATATAGATTTGGGCATGTTGCTTTTGAAGTGCCTATTAAATATGCAAAGGGAAATACATAGTTTGGTATTAGACTAGAGTTCTAGTGAAAACTGTATATTAGATTATAAATCTGGTAGTTATCAACATATAAATGGTATGTGAAGCCACAAGGTTTGATGTGATAATGAGGAATTAGGAAAAGATGGAGAAGAGAAGAGCTGAAGACTAGGCCCTGGAGCTTTCCAAGTTGGAGGAGGAAGAGGAGATAGCAAAAGAGAATGAGAAAGAGCATGATGAAAGGAAAACCAAGAAAAAGTATTATCCTTGAAACCAAGTGAAGAAAGGATTTGAGCTAACAAAGAGTGAAACATTGAGTCAGATCTTATTAACTGGTTAAGCACAATAAAGATTGTGAATTGACCATTGAAATTCACAAAATGGAGGCCGTGACAATATGTCACTAAGAGGTGAAGGTTTTAATGTAAAGAGGGGCAAAGGAATAGCAAGAAAGCTATACAAGGATATGAAGTTGAAGCTTTATTTTGAGCAGGGAATAGTACAGCCTTTTCATGTGCTGATGTGAAATACCCACAAGAGAGGGAAACTCAAGAAAGAGAAAAAGAGAGTTGTGTCTTTGAGTAGCAAGAACGAATGGGATCCAATTTACAAGTGTAAGGGTTAGCCTTGAAAAGCACCAGTAACCATTCTTTCTTTGATAGCAACAAGAGGGAAGGAACATATGAATCCAGGTAAAAGTAACATCAGTAGAGGTGGTGTAAAAGTAGAATATTTTTACATCAGTTATATTTTATATCATCAACCAATAAGAAAGGTCATGAACTGAAAGTAAATAAGGAGAAGGAAATATTCATACTTTGTGAGGGGAGAAGGTATTAAATAGTTATCTAAAAAAGGAGAACAAATGCATTAGGCAAATACAATATGCTTCTGTTAGGACTCATGCATTTAAAATGAGATTCTTTTACACCGTCATGTGTTTTTCCATTCAAGTTTAGTTGCTTAGGTGCAGATATGAAATAAGCAGAGAATTAGATTTAGCTATGGTTGGAGTTTTGTCAGACAAGTAAAATGAAGAGAGAAGAAACAGGGAAGTTGAGTGTATGTGAGGGCAACTAGGCTGGGTAAGATTGAAAATGATGACTGAGGGATTGAAAGATAGAGAAAACATTAAGGTCAGTTGATTGATGGTCCCATGCAATTGAATATTAGAGGTTGGTTTACAAGATGGAAGGAAATGGAAAGATAGGAGGCAGTGGTCAGAATGGATGCATGGAAATGAGATTATGGATACATTATATGAGCTATCAGAATGAGATCACATGAAGACTGAATTCTTGATCTTAATATTTGAGCCAGGAGATAGTTAGGTCACGATTCAGCATTGGATTCATTGATATAAAGACCTCTGGTTCTAGACACCACAAAACTCTATAAAATAGTGCAAATTCTCCCTGCTTTTCAGTCCTGCCTTGGTTGTCATTTTCTCAGGAAAACAGGAGTGGGGAGAACTGTTAGACTGAGTGAATTATCACTGTATTTGCAAGTATTTCAGTTTATGTTTTGTCCTGCTAGCTAACCCCTTGACCAGTAGCTTGATAACAAAACCAACATTTGTTCTCTGGTAACATCCTTGGCTCATCATTATCTGAAGGGCTATTTTCTTTAGAAATCAGCTCATTTAGGCTTGAGTGCCTCCACTACTTTTTGATAGTCCTTTAGAAAATTATGGGTTTTGTTTTATCTGGATTTATCTTGAGGAACTATGGGAACAAAGATATTCTGCATCATTTTACATCCTATGCAGAGTGGAATTCACCATTGATGTTTTCAACTTCTTGACGCATGCCCCACTATAATCAGAACCTCTTAGGATGAACTTAATCAATGATTGATTGACAGAACTAAGGATATCTTTTCCTTATGCTTCTAAATGATCATGATCACTTTTCTTTCCCTGAAACTCCACAGTACTCAGTGTATTTTTGGGTACATATAACATTCTGCCTTATTTTTATTCATCTTAGATTATTCTATGTAGAAAATCCTGACAACCTTGCCTCACAATTTAGCCTTCCGTGATCTTCTTTTTTGGATCCAGAAATGCTCATCACCTCATCTCATAGTGTACCTGACACATTTTTTTGGCAATAATAATCAGATTTCTAGATTCTTCATCACATTTTTCATCTGGATGCGTTCACGCTTTTTTATGCTTCTGTAATATGGCATCTGCAGTTGGAAAAATTCCTCCATGTTCAAGAACCATACAATCATATTTAATCCCTTTACCTGGCCACTCCAATTTATAATATCTAATTTTCATTAAGTTTACATTACAATGAGAGATTTTGGTTTGGTTTCATATTGAGCTTCTAGTCAAATAAAATACTTGGATTATCTCCATGTGGAGAAGAAAGCAGTTTAATCTAGCCATCCCCCTTTTCTGTTCTGGGGCGATAAACCAGTTGAACAAAAGGTCAAGATTTTACCCATATTGCAATTTACTTTGTTACAAAACATGATTACAGCCTATGGGGTCCTATTACTTATTATGAATTTTTATATAATGTATTAAGTATTGGCACATTTTAATTGAATATTTCTTAAACATATTTTATATGCTTTATTTCGAGACTTCATTCTTTCTCCCTCATTTTTCTCTGTCCCTTTAGCACAAGTAAACAAGGAAGATATTTTCTTTTATTTTTTTAAAGATTTTATGTATTTATTTATTTGAGAGAGAAAGAGCATGAGCAGGGGGAGGGGCAGAAGCACACGAGGACTCCCCACTGAGCGTGAAGGCCATCCTGGGGCTCAATTCCAGGACCCTGCAGTCATGACCTGAGCCAAAGTCAGACATTTAACTGGCTGAGCCACCCAGGCACCCCACAAAGAAGATATTTTAAAATTCTATCTTTGTTCATAATGGTTGTACATCTCATAAAAGTATGATTGATTAGAAAGTTTATAGGTCTGATCTGGTCCTTTTAAAAACCGAAAACTATTAATATCCCTTCATAAAATATTTTACAGACAAGCACAGTTATTAGGAACATGTGTTCTACACTCACAGACCAGGGACTAAGTGGATATAACTGCTTGCCTTATATACTCATGGTCCTAGAAGTCATAAGTCAGTTGTAGGTAGTAAGTAAATACATAGGCTACCTTACTATTATAATATTGTATGACATATCATGTTAATCATAATTGTGAGTTTAGGGTGCTTTGTATCTGACTTTGAAATAGGCCTAAATATTTAAATTAAAAATGTCTGCTTGTGATACCATATTACAACTTTGGATCAGTCAAGTGACCAAACAGAAGTACAAATTAAATTATAGGTTTGATGAGCAAAGCAAGATAAATTTGACTATTTGGAAATTGTTATCAACTATTAACAGTAACTGGTAATTAAACTTCCTCATATCTTTACAAGGAAATTTTTATTTATCTCATAAAGTTGCAAGATACATTTCAAGATTTTCTACCAAGAAATGATTTAAGTTGGTTTAGAAACTTGCTGATAAAGTTAAACTGGTATCTAATCGAAGACTATGCTCAGTTGTTAGCCATTAATATATGTGTATACACACACACACACACACACGTATATTCATACATATTCCTACAATTTTTTCAATGGATCTGAATAAGTTAAAGAATATATTGAAATTTAAATATAAGCTATGAAATGACTGATACAATTAGCATTGTCTTACATATATGAATTTTCTTTTCTTGAGACTGTGTAACAGAAATAAAATTCAGAAATAAAGGTAAATTATGAAGTTAAAATGGTAAACTGGCTGAAATCGTCAATCATTATGCCAATTTTATTTTATGTTCATCAAAACAACCCAATATTTTATTGCCTGACTTTGCAATAATAAAATATAATAGGTATGAACTTGTAAGATGCATTAATAATTTAAAAAGTGATTTAAACATTACAGATAGGCATGTGATTTCTTTACAATAAAAGAAATTTCAAACTATTTCTTCTCTATTTCTCCTCTTTCCTTTGACAAATTCAGGCCCTTATAACTTGGTACTTCGAATGCACTTTGTTTATTATAGAACCACTTAAAGTTCTTTCTTTTTTTTTTAAATCAAAGTTATTTCTTATGTGCAGTAGTATCTTCATCAAGCTGAACACTGGTGTAACACGACCCGGATCCTTGCCAATGTGACTGGGGTTGTGTCCGATCCTGTGAGAAAACTCCAGGAGATGGATGGCAAAAGTCTTCCTGGGCCCATGCCCAGAATAGACATGGGAGCAGACCTGGAGTGCTTTCATGTACTCCTTTAGAATAGATGGATCTGATAAGTGTGAAGAATCATTAACTTGCTTCTTGTCATTTAAAGCTAAGAGATAATCATTGTTGTTCACTTGTGGCACTTGATTGCCTGCACATAGCCCACATCCCACATGTAGGTCACATCTCATATGCAGTTCACCTCCTGCACGTAAGTCTATATCCTATTTGTAACCGGATCTTGGGTAAAGTATAAAAGAAGTGATTGTAAGAAATAAAAGTCATCTACTGATCAGCAGTCAGTAGTCCCCCCCATCGTTTCAGCTCCAGTCACCAGGATCCCCACCTCATGAAGGTGACAGAGCACCAAACAAATTTTAGGCTTCAATAATTTTTCATAAATAAATGGTAACCAGATTACTTATTTTTATCTTTAACAATGACTTATTATTAAACCAGCTTTTTTTGTAGGCAGTGTGCTAATTAAACTATATCATGAAATTCATGAGTTAAGTTATATTGATTGATATTTTCTCCCCATTTACATTATTGTCCTCTTGAAAACAAGGGACATGTTAATGTTTCAGTCAGATGCAGTTGAAAGGACATTAATCTCAAAGTTACAAGACCAAGACACTAGTTTCTTTTTTTTTTTAATTTTAATTCCAATATAATTAGCACATGGTGTTATATTACTTTCCAGCGCACCATACAGTGATTCAACAACATCATCTAATGCTCATGATGACAAGTGCACTCCTTAATCCCCATTATACATTGCTCTGGTAATCATCAGTTTGTTCTCTATGGTTAAGTGTCAGCTTCTTTGTTTCTCTCTCTCTTTTTTTCCTTTGCTCTGTTGGTTTATTTCTTAAATTCCACATAAGAGTGAAATCATATGGTATTTGTCTTTCTCTGTATGATTTTTTTTTTTTTTTTGCTTAGCCTTATACTCTCCAGCTCCATCCATGTAGCTGCAAATGCCACAATTTCATCCTTTCTTATGGCTAAATAATATTCCATTGCATATATATACCCCACATCTTCTTTACTCATTCATCATTCAGTGGAAACTTGGGCTGCTTCTGTAATTTAGCTATCATAAACAATGCTGTTATAAACAAAGGGGTGCATGTATCTTTTTGAATTCGTGTTTTTGTATTTTGCGGGTAAACACCTAGAAGTGTGATTACTGGATCATAGGATAATTCCATTTTTAATGTTTTCAGGAACTTTCATACCATTTTCTAAAGTGGCTGCACTGGTTTGCATTCCCACTAACAGTGCAAGAGCCTCCCCTTTCTCTGCATCCTCATCAACAATTGTTGTTTCTTGTGTTGTTAATTTTAGTTACTCTGGCAGGTGTGAGTTGATGCCTCATTGTGGTTTTGATTTGCATTTCCCCGATGATGTTTGATATTGAACATCTTTGCATGTGTCTCTTGGCCATATGTATGTCTTCTTTGGAGAAATGTATGTCCATGTCTTCTGCCCATTTTTTAATTGGATTATTTGGTTTGGAGTACTAAGTTGTATCAGTTCTTTGTATATTTTGGATACTAATCTTTTATCAGTTATGTCATTTGCAAATATCTCCTCCCATTCAGTAGGTTGCCTTTTAGTTTTCCAAGACACTAGTTTCACCTTAATTATAGTAATATACTTAGGGAGTTTCTTAAATTCTCTGATCCTTAATTTCTTTTTTCTAACCTAACAAAAGAAAACATAGTATCTACTTTCCTAATAATGTGATGATTGAATAAGATAATACATAGAAAAGAACTTCTTTTGCTCTAAAGTATCATGAGAAAAGATGTTCGATTATTATGTTTGCAATAATAGTTTCTAAAAAGGAAAAGAAAGGAAGGAGAGATGAGATAGACATAGAGGGAGGGAGAGAGAAAGAGTGCGAGAGACAGCAAGAAGCAACTTACTCCCTTACTTTTATAAAATTAGAGAGCATCATGATTATCTAAATCAGTATTCTAAATTGTCTCCTAAATGGAGAAAGGGGGAGGGAAAAGAGGAGGTTGAATATATCTGGGTATTTTGGTTGTCACAATACCTGGAAAGTGCTACTGTATTTATAGGGGTGGGTAGCTGGGAGCCTAAACTTCCTTTAGCCTGCAAGATAGTGCCACACACGCCTGGGTGGCTCAGTGGGTTAAGCCGCTGCCTTCGGCTCAGGTCATGATCTCAGGGTCCTGGGATCGAGTCCCACATCGGGCTCAGCAGGGAGCCTGCTTCCCTCTCTCTCTCTGCCTGCCTCTCTGTCTACTTGTGATCTCTGTCTGTCAAATAAATAAATAAAAAATCTTTAAAAAAAAAAGATAGTGCCACACAAAAGAATTATCTTATTAAAAATGCCAATACTTATGCCAAGAAAATATTTTTTAGAACTTTTCTTCATATTTGAGCTAAAGAAACTGAATTATGTATCAGTACCTATATTTTTAAATTCTGGATCAAAACCCAACATTTATAATAAACCAAATATAGTCCTACTTATATGCTCATTTGATAACATATTTTATGAAATCCAACATAACCTAATAAATTATCAATGTCTATAAAGTAAGAACTTTTACAAACATTTAATTAATTATTGATGGAGCTATATAGACCTAACTTTATAATTTGAATTATTTCTATTCCATGTTAAATTCTGATATACTGTAGGAATATTTTAACATCATTATAGTACAAAGTTTTGAGACAAATTAGTCATGAAGCTCAGAGCCTAAAAAGAAAAGAAATTAAGATTTCTGATATTATTTAGCCCTGGGTAATTGTAAAGTTTTCTTTAAAATTAAGAAACAAGCCTATTGTCCCTGACCTTGGTATTAGTTGAGACAACTTTTAAACATTGTGGGATGAATCCAGTGACTTGTCTGTACACTAGAAGAATGTCTTTGCAAGCAGAAATCAATCCTTCCTCCCTCCAAATTAAAAAGTGCCTTCCATGGCTCAGTGTTAAAATCAATGCATCATTATATACTATCAAATCATTCCCCCTCCTTTAGATTTGAACACAATATCTTCCAAATACCTTTATGGCATTGATGTTCAACTTTTGTGATTCTTCGAATATGAACAGTCTTTAATCCTCTTTCTTGCCATGAATTTGAGTCCTCCTCAGGTTATAAGCAAGTAAAGATCCATATACACCATTGTATCAAGTTCCATATGATCTGGAGACAATATATTTTGAAAATTTGTGGGTAGGTTGTAGCTTTCTAGCTTCATCCTAATGAAATGTCAATAATAGGACCTAACAGTTTCCACTACTTTTAGGAAAGAAGACCACTAGACTAATCAATTTTCTCGGATTTCAGTAATAGTTTAGGATTTGTCTCCTACCAGTCACCTTAGAGACAGATATTTTTCTTTAATTTTTTCTCCTGATACTTACTTCAAGGAAAGTGCAGCTCATTTCCATACAATTCAAACCTATTTATACAGTGATTCAGTCCAGAAAGTTAAAGGGTGGAATATAAATATTAAAGGAATATTAGTAATGGTGGAATATGATAATGTCATCAATCAGGAATAACTTTGCTTAGTTTGGTCCTTATGTACTATGCAAGTTCAATTTAATTGAAAGGGGGAAATGAATAAAAATTGTAAGCCTTCTGAATGAATATGAGTGGTTTATTCTTTTATTATGTGACATCTTGATTAAAATATTTTTATTTCTCCCAACTCCAAAATTACCTAGAGCCAAGTTTAATATTTTGGAAGAATTGCTAAATCAATCTTCTTCCCTCTATTCATTTTTTTATGTACAAATCATGAGGAGATAAAATTCAAACAAAATATTTTCTGACATAGGGACTTGGTCATTTCCTCTTTGTGTTTGGTAAATCTTTCATTTCTCATCACAGGATACAAAATTTCAGGAAAATATATTAAAAATACAACTAAAATTTATTAGACTTACTAAATATTATATGTAGCAAATACATTGAATTAATATAAATAATACTCATTTCATGGTTTCTATGGTTGTACCTATATTGCAAGTGCTTGCTACATTTATTCTCCAAATTGTTTCTTGCAGTGTACTTGCCTTATTTACTGCTTCTTAACTCTTTAAATTAAAAGTCTCCATACCCAAGAAACACAGTTTCTATGTTGATAGCCCATTCATGGCCAGATAAACAACTTTTTAAGACGATATTTAACTTCTTAGTGGACACTTTCTTAGAACCATGTCTATAAGATTACAAATTCTCCATCTAAATGGAATTTCCTTAGTATATTCAAGGTATAGTGAAGGAACAAACCATACTCTTTCATCTGGGAATTTTATTTTCTAGTTCTGGATCCACCACTAAACGAGTGACCCTGAGAATTTACTTGTCTTGATTACAAGTAATTTCTGAATGTAAGGATATTTTTTAAATATTTATTTATTTATTTACCTGAGAGAGAGGGAGAGCACATGCAAAAGCACACATGCATGTGGATGGAGAGGTGGAGGGGCAAAGGGAGAAGCAGACTCCCTCCTAAGCAGTTAAATGTAGGGATTGTTTCTAAATGTAGAGATCATCCCTTGTGTTTTTAGCTTGTTTATATACTGTCGTGAACATCGCTTTGTTTTCTGTTGCTATTTTTTTCTCTTTTTATTATGGAAAATTTGAGACGTACACAAAGGAAGAAAACAATAAACCACCTCCAACCAGCTAACAATACAGAAAATATTAAAATACTTAAAGCCCCTGGTGTACTCCTTCTCATGTATATTCCCCCTTTATTCACCATAAGATTTATACTCCTGAATTGCATGTTTTCCTCCTTCCATTCTTAATTCATGGACACATATTCCAAAACAGTATCGATGTTTGTATTAATTACCATTGTTTTCATATCTTCCAAATGCAAGTACTGGAGCTATTACATAATCAAATATATATCTTTTGCCTCAGATCTTCCCAAATTTCCATTTCAGGGATTCTTTGTATTACGAGGCTAAAACATTCCTGGGATGATCACTACTCCACTTACTACTAGCAGTATTGTCCTTGCTTCCATGTAACCAGCAATTGATGTGATTCCAGAACTCATTGCTATAGTCAGCTTCCTAAAATCACTGTCACTTCCAACTACCTTTGTTGGGTTTCCCCAATAAGAGATACTGAGATGAGAATTTGAATGAAAGCAGTTTATGTGAGAGGTGATCCCAAATCCTGGAAACCCTGGCAGGGAATGAAAAAGTGAGAGATGGAAGGAAATAAACCAATAAACAATTTGTTACTGAGCAGCAAACTCATGAGTTAAGCTGGGCTCAATCCATATGGGGAACCAGGCCCACAGTCAACTACTCAAGGAAGAGTATGGTATTTATCCTCTCACTCTCCACTGTCATTGACAGAGGGACATATTAACTCTCTAGCACTTTGGGCCTGCCCCATGAATGGGCTGGGAGAAAGCCTCCGGTGGAGAGCTGCTGATGCTTCCTGAAGCTTGCCCTTGGCAGGTACTGAAATGGTATCAAATGGACATGAGCCAGGCTCTGACAGCATCTGCTACTATCCTCCACTGTCAGAGGACTTCTCTTTCTAATACACAGATCTGATCTCATCATAGTCTTGATTAAAATTGCTAAATGGTTTCTAAATTCCTATAAGAAAAATAAATCCAAATACACGTATGTGGAATTTAAGAAACAAAACAAATAAACAAAGGAAAAAAAGAGAGGCAATCCAAAAGAACAGACTTCTAATTTATAGAGAACAAACTCATAGTTACCAGATGGGAGGCAGGTGGGGTGATGCATGAAATAGGCAAAGGGGATTAAGGGTACACTTACGCTGATGTGCACTGAGTAATATATGAAATTGTTGAATCACTACATTGTACACCTGAAGTGAATGTAACACTGTATGTTAATTACACTGGAATTAAAATTTAAGAAAACAAACTAGAAAGAAGAAAGAAAAAGAAATTCAAATACTAAAATAAAATGAAGCATTAGAGAATCTTCAAAATCACTAATCTAAGAAACAAAACAAATAAAAAAAACAGTCAAAAATAAGAAGAAAAAGAATCATAAATACAGAGAAAACTGATGGTAGCTAGAGGGGATAGGCATTGGGGGATGGGCAAAATAGGAGAAAGAGATTAAGAGGTACAAAATTCCAGTTATAAAATAAATAAGTCATGGGGATGAAAAGTACAGCATAGGGAATATAGTCAAGAATATTATAATATATATCAAGATATATATCTTCATATATAT
Source organism: Enhydra lutris kenyoni (assembly GCF_002288905.1). Taxonomy (NCBI): domain Eukaryota; kingdom Metazoa; phylum Chordata; class Mammalia; order Carnivora; family Mustelidae; genus Enhydra; species Enhydra lutris. Next base: position 8,914,785 of record NW_019154107.1, on the reverse strand, counting down.
CAAGATATTATATTCTTGATATATAATTTATATCAAGAATATTATAATAAGGGTGCCTGGGTGGCTCAGTAGGTTAAGCTTGCCTCTCGCTCAGCAGGAAGCCTGCTTCCCCCCCTCCCCCCGCCTGCCTCTCTGTCTGCTTGTGATCTCTTTCTCTCTCTCTCTGTCAAATGAATAAATAAAACCTTTAATAAAAAAACATGTTCTAAAAAAATTATTGTAGTAAGTTTTCGGGTAGCTCAGTCAGTTAATCAGCCAACTCTTGATTTCAGCTCAGGTCATGATCTCACGTCCTGGGGTCGAGCCTTATGTCTGGCTCTGTGCTCAGCACGGATTCTGCTTGTCCCTCTCTCTCATTTCCTCCCCCACATGCTATCACTAAAATAAATAATAAATAAAATCTTAAAATAATAATAATATTGCAGTAAGCTTTCATGATGTCATATGATGACTCCACTTACCATAGTGAGCATTTTGTAATGTATATAATGGTCGAATCACTGTGTTGTACACCTGAAACTAATATAATATAATTATATATCAACTATACTTCACTTAAAGTTTTAAAAATCATTTCCAAATCTACTTAATGAGGTATGGTCTAGATGTGTTGTTTTTCTCTTCACTATCCACTTTGGAATGTGATGTTTTATTTAACTTTTAACTTTCCTTTTTCCTATTACCTAGGAGATGTAAAGGTCTTTTTATGAAGAGAGTTAGAGAAGAACCCCTATAACAATCCTAGTGCAAGTTGTGATTTTTTTCTGTAAGAGATGATGTGGAACCAATAGACCCTATCATCTAATGATCACAAGTGATCGTGTGTATATTCAAAAATTAGAATTTTGCAGGAATCTCTATTTCCATAGTCCAGTCCAGGTCCATTATGTGATGTGTTTTATATTATTTCAGTCATTTCTATAAATTTGAATAAAATCATTCTCAATGTTTATAAAGAGAATCAATGGTTCCAGTTCTCCATAAGCTGGGCATGGGGGTAAGATGGGGAGTATATTCAGTAAACTTCTCTTCCCTACCCTCACTTACTTCCTCAAATTGGTTTATAGGTCATAGTGTGTGTGTTGCATTTTCAGTTGGTTTAAGATAGTACTTCTCCTTAGTAGTACTCACTATTGAGGTCCCTTTGATGATGAGATAGTTTTTGTTTCTTGGATTCTGCCAGAGCACATAAAGCCCTGCTGGCTAGTCATATGATAAAGGGCACTGAAGCCATGCTGGATAGGAATAGACCCCATATTGTCAAGATTCATTTACTGCCTTTAGTACTATTTTATGGAGGTAAGGGTTTTCAACTACTTTTTACTTTCATCTGCGGTTTTGACCACCATGAAAAGGCAATACACTTAAGTCCCTTTGGGAAAGTCACTTTGTCAAACCACTATCCAGCTTTTTGTTATATATTGTTTTGCATATTACTTCAACTTTGGATTCCTGAATGGAAGTTTACCAACAATATTGTGCACTCTAATAGAAATATTCCGCATCATTTATATTTCATTCTATGTTACATTTTTAAAACTACAATATTTCAATTTATATTTGGAAGTACACAAATGAACAGAATTAGAAATATAAAAGAGAAATACTCCAAAAGTGATACTAAATGTTTAGGATGGAGAGTGTACTGGAAACTACCCCGTGGGCCTCCTAATTCTTCAGAAGCCAACCCAAACATTCTTTTTTTATTATTTTATCTTTATTGTTCCTACATTACAAACCACAGCACCTTGCATTTCACCTCTTATATTTTCTCTAAAATAAAATCAATGAACACAGTAAAAAGGAACTTCTTGTATGGTTCTTTTATTGACAACTTTCCATGGATTTTTACAAGTGTATACTATCTATTTCTTAAAAGGTAACTATATATTTCTCAATATAAGAAAAACATGTGGAAGATAGGTTATTACTAAAAATCCTTCATAAATATTTTGGTAGCAGTATATTGAAAACGCTTTTTGTGTTTTTCTGTTGGAAAGACATTTTTAAAGGCTTAATTTGGGGTTTATGGTGTGAAGATTACATACATGTTTGTATCTACATAAATATGGTTATATTTTGGAAGAAAATAAATATAAAAATAAAATTATTTACATGTAGGACTTTAAGAACATGGGGATAAAAATAATCTTTCTAAAAGCTCAAAGAATATAGCAATTTAAAGATGGACAGGCTATTATCATATTAAGTTGTCTGAAAACAAAGTCCCATGATCTATAGAAATCTAACTTGTTTCTGATTATTAAGATTCTTGTAGTCAGTAACTAAATATCTAAAACTTGGGTTTTTCTCAGTTCTTTTTCTTTAGAAACCAGAGAAGAGACTGAATGGGAAGAAAACTGCAAATAATCCTAATACCATTCCCCATCTTTGTGGGCAGACAGTATAGAGAGATAAATAATTTAACAATCATTTCAGTAAAACATGTCAAGTATGGAAGGATACAACAGAGATACTAATGCCAGCCAGGATGGGAGGATGATGTGGTACATCAGAAAAGCTAATCCTGGAAGAAACACTAAGTAGATGTAGTGGGAATGAATAAACCATACTGCTATGAGCATTCTTATTTCTGCCTCTTAGCGAATAGATGTAAGAATTGGCTTTATAGATAAATATATATGTATGTATGTGTGTGTGTGTGTATATATATATAAAGAGAGAGAGAGAGAGTGAGAGAGAGAGAGAACAGCTGAGTCATATGCATGTGTTCAGGCTTAGTAGCACTGCCTAAAAGATTTCCAGCATGTTTGTCCCAATTTACACTTGCATCAGCAATATATGAGACTGTCACTTGTTCTATAAACTTATCACTACATGGAAGGTAAAAGGGGAAGGTAGGAGCTGTTAGAGGTAGAGTTTGGAGGTTAATAGAGTGCTCCAGGCTGAGGAATAGCATATGCAAATGGCTAAGGAGAAGGGGAAACATGGCTCATTTGAGTCATCATGGTGTGTATGTTTGTGGATGAGCATTGATAGAAAATGAGACTAAAAAAGGAAGAAAGAAAGAAGAAAATGAGACTAAGTAGGACTAAGTAGTAAGCAAGCATGAGATCATAAGAGGTTTTGCATGCCATATGAAAGGTTTGAAATTTGTCTTTTTTATGAGAATGTTGTATTTATATAATATTAATTTTCTAATTCATATTTATGTATTTTTTATTTATATGTCTGCTCTAGAAAGCTTATTTATTTCTGTTTTTAATTAAACTATAGTTGACACACAATGTTACACTAGTTTCAGGTGTAAAACATGGTGATTCAAGGAGTCTATACATTATGCTATGTTCACCACAAGTGTAGCTACCATCTGTCACCATACAACACTATTACAGTACCATTGACTATATTCCCTATGCTGCATATTTCAGTCCCATGATTTATTTATTCTATAACTGGAAGCCTGTTTCTCCCACTCCCTTTCATCCATTTTGCCCATCCCCCACGCCCCTACCCTCTGACAATCATCAGTATGTTCTCTGTATTTATGGTTTTGTTTCTGTTTTTGTTTATTTATTTGTTTTGTTCTTCAGATTCCAAATGTAATTGAAATCATATGGTATTTGTCTTCCTCTGTATGACTGATTTCATTTACCATAATACCCTCTAGTTCTCTCCATATTGTTAAGTATGAATGATGAAGTTTAAATTTCTTTTGCTTATAAGACCCCTGTCATAGAAGAGCCAAATAGTGTCAGATGAAAACCAACAAAAGAGAATTAGTTAACCAGGACTGTCTGTGGTCTGGATTTCAAAAGAGAAAAATAAGAGAGGCTTTGAGATGGGTGTGTGCTGTGTCTTCTTTATCCATTCATCTATTGATGAACATTTGGTTTGCTTGCATATCTTAACTATTGTAAATAATGCTGCAATAAACATAAGGATGCATATATCTTTCCTAATGAGCATTTTCATTTTCTGTGGCTAAGTAGTAGTGGAATTAGTGGATTGTATGGTATTTCTATTTAAAATTTCTTGAGGAACCTCTGTATTCATTTCTACTGTAGCAGTTTACATTCCCACCAACAGTGCATTAGGTTCCTTTTTCTCCACATCCTCACCAACACTTGTTATTTCTTGTCTTTTTGATACTAACCATTCTGACAGGTGTAAGGTGTTATCTCTTTGTGGTTTTGATTTGCATATCCCTGATAATGAGTGATGATGAACATCTTTTCATGGGTCTGTTGACTATCTGTGTCTTCTTTGGAAAAATGTTTATTCAGGTCCTCTGCCATTTTAATCAGATTATCTGTGTTTTTTTTTTTTAATGTTGACTTGTACAGGTTTTTTGTACATTTTAGATATTAATCCTTTATTGTATATATCATTTACATGTACCTTCTCCCATTCAGTATGTTGTCTTTTAGTTTGGGGTTTTTTTTAAAGATTTTATTTATTTGAGAGGGAGGGAGAGAGAGAGATTGAGAGTGCACACATGAGGACAAGAGCAGGGGAAGGAGCAGAAGGAGAGGGAGTGACAGAAGCCCTGCTGAGCAGGGAGCCTGATGCAGGACTCTATCCCAGGACCAGGAGATCTATGACCTGAGCTTATGACCTGAGTCAAAGGCAGATGCTTATCCGACTGAGCCAAACAGATGTCCTGTTGTCTTTTAGTTTTATTGATGGTTTCCTTCACCAAGCAAAAGATTTTTATTTTGGTGTAGTCCCAATAGTTTATTTTTCCTTTGTTTCCTTGCCTGAGTAAACATATCTAGAAAATTGTTGCTAAGGCCAATGTGGAAGAAATTACTGCCTATATTTTCTTCTAGGAGTTTTATGGTTTCAGGTATCACATTTAAATCTTTAATCCATTTTGAATATTTTTTGTGTATGGTGTAAGAAAGTGGCCCAGTTTCATTCTTTTGCATGTAATTGTCCAGTTTTCCTACACCATTTATTGAAGAGACTTTCTTTTCAAGAAGTTTAAAATTTATCTGAAAGGTAACAGGAAACCAATAAATATGTAGAGCTTTTTAAATGTTAATTAAACTTTAATAAAGTGATTTAGAAAAAAAGGAATGAGGGATTTTTGTAAGATCACAGTAGACAACTTTAAGGACCCCCAAGTAATCAAAGCTGGAACACTTTGTGGGGAAGAAAACAAATATAGCATTGGATTTAAGCCCATAAAATAAAAGCCATAGAAAAATATCCATAGGTCCATATGGATATAGATAAATCATCAAATAAATAAACAGAGAAGAAGGGACAGCTCTTTCTTAGACTTGAATTCCAAATGATACATGTAAGAAGAAAGAAGTATATAGAAAATTCACTGTTAAGCATGCACTGCGGTAATAATTGATGCAGACTAGCTTCACTGCTGGAGTCTAAAAATGGTAAAAGTTTGATAAGAAGCAGAATTTGCATAGTCTCAAACTATCTCTTCAGAAAGATTTGTCAATCACAAATGGAAAGATAGTAACTTCATGGTAGAAAAACCTGGAAACTATCTTATCCAAATGATCATAGGTAACAGAACCAGTAATAAGGCATATTGACATAATGAAGTCTTGATATGATACATAAAGGGCACAACATGTCTGTGGTATTCTTGACAAAAATGTATAACCTCATTCAAATCATGAAAAACACATCAGACAAACCCAAACTGAGGACTATCTACAAAGTAACTGACTAGTACATATCAATATTATCAAGATGATAAAAGACAAAAGACTCGGAAACCATCAGAGATGGGAAGAAACTAAGAAGACAAAACAACTAAATACAATATGAAATATGTCATTGGATCCTGGAACATAAAAATGGGAATTAGTGGGAGAATTGCTGAAATATGAATAAGATTTATGATTCAGGGAATAGTATTGAGCCAATGTTAATGTACTGATTATGATCATCGTTATGTAAAACGTTAACTTTAGGAGAAGATGGATGAGGGATGTATGGGAACTCTCTTCACTATTTTTGCAAACTTTCTGTAAGTATAAATTGATTCAAAATTAACAACTTAAGAAATATAACTGATTCTTCATAGTAGGAAAGGAAATAGAGATGGTCATTGCCTAAAACACAGTGATTGCAATGAATAATTGTGAAATGAGTGAATAAATGAAATAATGAAAGACAACTTACTAAATTCCCAAAAGGTGAGCAGAAGTCCAAAATGCCATAGTAAAAGGGCTTAAATATTTCCTAATCATTTATTTCAGAACTGAAAATCTAAGTCAAACGTTAAATTTCAAAATATATTAAATTCACAGCTCCTAGTTCTCTTAGAACAATAGCAACAAAACACAAAGAACAAATGAAATAGGAGTTTTATGTTGGAGAAAGTTAGTACTTCTTATCTAGGCCTCAAAGAGAAACAGAAACAAAACAACAAAATTGACTAATAGAGGGAAGAGTGATATGTTTAATCCCTGGGTTAAGATAAATTAGAAAAAAATATTTTAATACCTATATTTAAACACTTCATAGAAAAAGAGAGATTGAGATCCAAAAATCAGTGCAACTGCCAACTTAAAATACCCAGTAGAAAGGTAACAGAATTGTGACATCTACGTGTTTTGTTAACACAGTGAAAAGAAGGAAAATTAAAGCAATACAGATCATAAACAGGACATTTAGGACCTCTAGTTAAATCTGCTTATAGAAGTGTAAAATTATGATTACATAGAAGTGAGCTACCTAGTATGTTGGCTACAAGCCTTATGTTGTTACTGAGCACTTGAAAAATAGCTAGTTCAAATTAAGTTGTGTTGTAAATGTACAATACATACCTTATTTTGAAGACTTAGTATGAAGGAAAGAATGTACATTATCTTATGAAAGTATCTTGATTAAGTATTGGAATAATATTCTAGATAAGTTAATAAAATTAGTAATCTCATATAATTATTTTACTTTTTTGTGTTTTGTTTTGTTTTTTACTTTTTGAATGTGGCTAGTAGAAAATTCGAAATTACTTCTGTGATATACATTTTATTTCTGCTTGCATCATATTTCATTTGGATAGCACTGATACAGAAGATGAAAGAGAGATGAGTAAGGAAGCAGTATTTTCAGCAGCACTGAGCCTAATCATTAAAATTCAAATATGTCTTTTTAATATTTATTTGTTATTTGTTCTTACATTCATACTTTCTTTTAAATTTCCACTTGCACCACCTTCTCACTTCAGAACTGTAGTATTCATCAACTACTTAGTAAGGTCTTAATTCCAAGGCATGATCTTCTAAAGGAGCATAATAAAGTTTTTGCTAAGTATCTCATTCTATAGCCTGGCAATCTTTCAGGGTATGGGTAGGGACAAGGCTACTAGAGATGGACCTCATATGGCATGTTTTAATTCATATCTTTCAGTGTCCAGCATAGAATTTTGTTTCAATGTCTCTTAAAAGATCCTGTCACTTTTTCTGGACTTGCCCAGTTTCTGGGGGCTAAAGGATCAGAAGGACACAAGGGAAAAAATAATTTCCTTCCTCTTTGTATTTATACCCCATCTTCCTTTCTGTTCTGAAATCCTAATGAGACACAGCACACACCCATATCAAAGCCTTTCTTTTATTTTTTCTCTGTTGAAATCCAGACCAGGCAGTCCTGATCAACCAACTCTTCTTCTTCTTCTTTTTTTTTTCTTTAAGAAACATACTCTATTTTTTTCAATTTCATTTTTTCAGTGTTCCAAGACTCATTGTTTATTCACCACACCCAGTGCTCCATGCAATATGTGCCCTCTTTAATACTCACCACCAAGCTAACCCAACCCCCCCCCCCCCCCTTCCAAAATCCTGTTTGTTTCTCAGAGTCCACAGTCTTTCATGGTTCATCTCCCCCTCCAATTTCCCCCAATTCATTTCTCCTCTCCATCTCCCAATGACATCCGTGTTATTCCTTATGCTCCACAAGTAAGCGAAACCATATGATAATTGACTCTCTCTGCTTGACTTATTTCACTCAGCATAATCTCCTCCAGTCCCGTCCATGTTGATGCAAAAGTTGGATATTCATCCTTTCTTATGGCTGAGTAATATTCCATTGTATATTTGGATCACATCTTCTTCATCCATTCATCTGTTGAAGGGCACCTTGGCTCTTTCCACAGTTTAGTGATTGTGGCCACTGCTGCTATGAACATCGGAGTACATATGGCCCTTCTTTTCACTACATCTGTAACCAACTCTCTTTTGTTGCTTTTCACTTGACCCTGCTTGGTCCTTCACGATGAAGACCTTATAAGCAAAAGAGACTTAAACTTAACAATGTCTATTTAACATGTTTCATTTGAGTCCTATATTAATTATTATACAATCTCTTTGGTCTCATGAACCCTGTTCTCTGATCAAAATTGTTGAGGACCCAAAAGAACTTTTATTAACATGCATTAGAACTATCTATAGTTACCATATTAATTAAAACTAAGAAATTTTACAAAACATTTATCAATTCAGGGGCTCCTGGGTGGCTCAGTGGGTTAAGCCTCTGCCTTTGGCTCAGGTCATGGTCTCAGGGTCCTGGGATCGAGCCCCACATCAGGCTCTCTGCTTGGCAGGGAGCCTGCTTCCCCATCTCTTTCTGCCTGCCTCTCTGCCTAATTGTGATCTCTGTCTGTCAAATAAATAAATAAAATCTTTAAAAAAAAACAAAAATTATCAATTCATTTAAGGTGACAATAATAAACTCATTAAATATTTTATAACATTTTTATGAGAAATAACTACATTTTAAAAATGAAAATTAGTGAGAAGAATGACATTGCTTTGTAATTTTTAAAAATCTTTTAGTTTGGGGATGCTTGGGTGGCTCAGTTGGTTGGTACTTGGTCCAACTCTTGGTTTTGGCTCAGGTCATGATCTCAGGGTCTTCTCTGCCTCTCCCTCTCCATCTGCCCCCCACCTCATGCTCTCATGCTCTTTCTCTAAAATCAATCAATCAATCAATCAATCAATCAAAAAAATCTCTCAGTCTGGCTTAATAGAAGAGAGTTAGAACATTGTATCTACTTCTGCATTTGAGCTGGAGCAATGTATAGTTTTGGCTGATGTCTATGGATAAAATCTGGTCTTATACAATTATGAAGTTTGAGAAGGGAGGAATAGGGTAACAGTTTTTTTTTTCAGACAATTGTATGTATACCTCTTCATCACTGTGCTCAAAAGGGCAAGTGGCAATTTCTTAGCAGTTGGAATAATGTGGAATTTGAAACCATTGTCAATGGTATCTTTGTTCTTTGTTGCCTTATAAACTTGCATGCTAGATCTTTTTGGCCTCATAGATTTCCTTTAAGCCATGTCATGGCCTCCATGGACTGCTACCCTAGACGAAAATGTAGTCTTAAATAATCTCCTCAGTTCCTTTCTTCCTGAATGACACCGTTTTTATGCCTACATGTCCATTTGTAAAGGATATTTCCTTCAATAAAGACATAGACTGGAAAGATCTTGGTCAAAAGCAGAAAATTTTTAGCATATCACTTTTCCCATATAAATCTTCCGTCTCAGAGCAGTAGGTCTTCTGATGACCTTTTCTTTTTTTTAACTGATGTCAGAGAATCATCTCCATGACATAGATCAAGGAGTACAATAAGTTGTCAGACAGATTATAAATATTAGTATAAGTGATCAATAAATAATTACTAAACATGTAAATATGGTATCACACATTTGCAGTTTTCACTGACTAGTTGCCTATCTCTTGCATGTTAGCAAGTGAAAATATTGAATTAGTTGGACCTCCTGGTATGAAAAATAATGAGTTAAAAATTCAGAGATTCAGAAGAGATGCAAGTACAAGAGAATTTTACTTACTGGTGAATTTTAATAAAGATGACCATATCTGATTTGATTCTCACACCTAGAACTTTGATTTATAGATAGTCTTCTATCAAAATCATTTCATTCATAAATAAGTCTTTTAATAAAATCATGACTCTCTAGTTTATGAATTTACTCATTACCCTTCCTCAGTTTCTATTGTTTATCTTTGATATTGACATATAAATCATGCTTTTAGTTATTTTACTATTTTATATTACACAGTAATCTTAACATTTACAAGTTAGCATTATTTCTCCACACTTTCTGGGGACAGAAGAGTACAAACACACCACTTTCTTTACTCTGCTCGTTGTGTCATGCACAACTGTTAGTAAATTTTTCTTTGATTTAGCCAAGGTTTATGCAAGGTCCCCCTCAGTTCCTGCTATGGGCTGGTGGTACCAAGAGACACAGCTGTTTTGGGCTATCATATTTGATTTGTTCAGCTCCCTCACCAGGCTTTTCTAATTGTAGTTGACTTCCTTTGGCATTTTTCCGCAGGGAGAGAAACTAATTCAGCTAACTCTCCAATCAAGTAGACTGTTGTGTTTCTCATTGTAAATTAATAAATTGGCATCCAGTTTTATTCTAAAGTATCCTGGGAGTTGCTTAGTGTGGGCCAACATCTCAAAGTCTGATCAACACTAAAGTACTGAAAACATTGTTTCTAGACTTGGATAGTGATAAATGCATTAAGGAATTTCCAATGGGTGAGAGCCCTTAGCAGCTAGATTTCTCTGTTAATGCACTTGTATATCAGAATGACATTTGGGGCGCCTGGGTGGCTCAGTGGGTTAAAGCCTCTGCCTTCGGCTCAGGTCATGATCCCAGAGTCCTGGGATCGAGCCCCACATCGGGCTCTCTGCTCAGCAGGGAGCCTGCTTCCTCCTCTCTCTCTCTCTCTCTGCCTACTTGTGATCTCTGTCAAATAAATAAATAAAATCTTTAAAAAAAAAAAGAATGACATTCATCGCTTTTCACATATATCAGAGATAACATCCATAGTTGAGATATAACAAATGTCTTGAGTTCAATCTTAGGTAGAAAAATCACTATTTCTGTATAAGGGACAGTGTTTTTCTTTAGATAAAGTCACTATGAATAGGCTTAACTTATCTTCAGTATCAACCAGGAAGCAGACTTAATTGCTGTACCCCAGGAAGAATTAAAAAAAAAAAGTCATACTCAATGCATCATTTTTTATGTTTTTTTTCTTTCTATATTTTTGTACTGGTTGATTTGAGGTAAATTTAAAAATCATGGCTTGAGAAGTAAACCTATTGTGTTGAGACAAAATATAGTCAAGTTGTCCAGAAGTGAAGATAATCATGGAGATAAATAGAATGAAGTAACATTTTCCTTTTAAAAACCATCATTACTGAAGACTTACAATTAACACTGGACAATAGTTTGCAGTACACACATACTTATAATAAATAGTGTGCCAGATTTCTCTTAACACAGCCTGACATATGAGGAGAATAAATGTTATTTCCATTCTAGAGATAAGGAAACAGAGGCCCAGAGTTGTCGCATGACTTGCTTAAGTTCATATAGCTAGTAAGATTCAGGTTGAACTGTGTCTATGTTTGTCAAGCAGGAAGACACAGATCAACAATTCAAATGCATTATAAATTACTGCTACTCTATATTGAGTTAAACTAATATATAATCAAATTACTCTCACTGCACATACTTTGGAAGAAGTATTAAATGAAGTGTCATTAGAATATTTTGGGTTTTTTTCTTGCTTTGCTGAATGTGTTGTTTTTCTAAACTGTTTAATTTAGATCTCTCAGAATTTGTTCCAACAAAGTGGGGTTGCTTTATTGTCTCATCCAAATGTATATATTAAGACACAATCCAATGCTTTGGTTGGGCAAAGCATACAACTTCCCAAACATTACTAGGTGTTGGTAATAGCACTACAAGTTCTTTCCCCCTCCCTTTACATACATCAGTAAGAATTTAGATTAATTCCTTTTTGCATGACTCCCATCAAAACAGGAAAAAAGGTATGTTGCATTTATAATAGTGTATATCGTATTACCAAATATATTCTGCTTTGACAAGCACCAATGGAAACCAGATCCCCCAATTACAATGTTATATGACTAACAAGTAGACAAATTTCTCACAGACCAGTTCCTGGCTTCATACATTTCAAACTTTGTTTCTTCTGTCCACAAACCTTTAATGCTGAGTTCCTTAGAGTACATTCATGTGACAGTAATAACTCTAGTCCTATGTATCTAGGTCAGACTGGTGAACTATAGTTTTTATGGAAACCATTGCTGTGTGGATAATTAGAAATAACTTTTCATGGACATGGCTGAAAAACTGCGCAGATTATCTCCCAGTAAATTCAAAGTAAATATTTCCCAACTCACCTTCACCTTAGTCATATTCCTGAAGTTTCTTTGGCTAAACAAGTGGTAACTGATAGAAGGAAAATGTGACAGAAAACGTGTCACAATATGAAGAAACTGAACTACAAAAAGTAATCTGAGTGTTCAAATTTTGCAAAAAACAGGATCATGTAGACACATCGCTTGAGGCCCTTGAAAAAATCACCAGCAAGTGCGGGAACCTGAAGCTACAGCATCCTTAGCTTCACAGAGAATCAGCTTCTGTCAGATGCCTCTATCTATTCTGCTCTGTTGATGTTCTTCCATGGCTCTGCTTTTCAAGGACTATCTTATACTTTCCCATAACATAAAAGTTTCTTTATATCCAACCTATTGGCTCCTCAAATCCATAAAACACAATAATTAAGCGATCACGACATTTAACATACATGCACTCAGGTGAACTAAGTTTCAGATAGCCCTCCATGGCTATGGGTATTCCAGCCATCCTTGGTTCCTGAAACACAGTGATTAGTGTCCTTTTCAAATCTGTTTCCCTCTGTACTATGTATCTTCTGCATGTTGCATTTCAAAAGTTCAAGGGTTGGTGAAAATCTATTCCTCTGGTTCAGAAAAGCCCAGGGTTACCTAATTTTCAATGATCCTCCAGCGCGTTGGTGAATTGTCACCAATAATGTAACTCAGCTGCCCTTGCTGACTTTTCTGGTTATCAGATCTCTAGGCCCTGCACATACTTCTGCACAATTCCAGCCATCTGTTTATTCACTGAGGGTCTAAGTGTAACATATTGTCTATATCTTTGGCTTGCCTTAGTGAATTGGCTTATTTCGTTGTCTTTGACTATGAGAGATTGGCTACAAATGTGTTCTTCAGGCAGGGCATCATTGCTTCTGTTATACTAGAAATAGTTGGAGTTGGAGATCTCTCAGTAGTTGGAGATATGAGAGCTTTCTCTACCTGTCATATGAGAATACAGGGTAAAGGTGGCTGTCTACAAACCAGTAAGAGTACTTCCCCAAGAACTGAATCTACCAACATACTGATCTTGCACTTCCCAGACTACAGAACTGTGAGAACTAAATATTTGTTGTTCAAGCCACCCAGTGTATTTTGGTATCGTGGTCCAAACTAAGACAACCTTGGACTGGGCATAATATTACTCCTTCCATATTCTATTGGTCAAAACAATCACAGTCCAGCCCAGATTTAAGGGCAGGAAATACAGACTTGACCTCTCCATGGAAACTGTGACCAAAAAAAAAAAATGTATGTCCATCTTTAATTTAATACACCTTTCTTTAGTAGATTGCTGAAGCCCTAAAGTTATAAAGTAATGATATCAAAATCCTTTCAAAGCCAGAATTCTTGAGGATGACTCTCTCACCAAAGACTTTAGAGCTCCAGTACTAACTATAAAAGCCTTAGGTACACCCTAGTTAAGCATGAACTGTACCATACCCAAGCACCTATAAACAAAGACATGGTTCTAGTTGTTCTGAGGGGAGTTAAACTCTGATGGGGGGAGTAATTATGCAGCTTTTCTCCTGGGAATCTCTAGAGGCAAAGTTTAAGTTTTGCCATTTATGAAAATATATGGGAAGAACTGGAAAGGATCCAAGAAGATCAAGTGGAAAGATTAAAGGATATGAAATTGCTTCTCTGAACAAAAATGAAGTTCAGGCTATTGAGCCACAACAAAGGAAGCTATCCAAGCTTAATAGACGTCTTCAAGTGTATGAGAGGATGCCCTCAGAAGGAAATGAAGCAGTTGCTCCACTTTAAAAGTGCTGTAGCAAGAGGAAATGACATATCAAAATAGATAAAGCAGGGGTAGAATCTTTCTGTCTGCTAGAAAATCAAAAAGCTTGAAACAAGATATGTTAAAGTAAAAGAGGCTTTATTGGTTTTGGGAGTTGGTGTATTATTATTAAAATATACTGTTTTAAATTTATAGGAAAAATAAACTAAGTAGCAGAATGAAAGAGGAAGATACACACAGATGTGATGTGGTCCCTGACATTAAGTTGCTGATAGTCTATTTGGGGAGATGACAGGTGTGTGTCAAATGAATAAAGGTAACTAAAAAAATTATAAACATATATGGGCTCCCACCTGGGAAGAGCTGCCTTGAATGGGCTACCCCAGGACCATATTTATTTCCTCCCATAGAAAATTCATTCTCTCTTCCTTTTGGTTGCTTCAGAAGCTTCCCTTGCCCTTAGTCATAGGAAGAGTTATAGAAAGGGGAATATGGGAAGGCTCTCCTGAATTCCTCACAAGCAGTCTCCATTAATTAATTGGACTGCAAAACTCCTATGGGCAATACAAGAACTACAGAGGAGAGGGGTTGTCAGTCATTACAGCAGTTATAGAAAGAATCAATAGGAAGAAATAGGGATAGAAATAGCCACAGCTGAATTGGTTTCATCATCACAAATGAAGGAGCCCCAAAGTGCACTTCAGTCTCTTTCTCTTCCTCTGAGCGCACCACAGATTGCAGCTGTTGCAAAATTTTTAAGCCATAGAAGTATCCAACTACTTCCCCCCTTCCTTCCCCCCAACCCCTTCCATTGGATACCCTGAATCACTACCCCAAGACTTGTGCCAAGGAAATCACTACATTTTTAGAAGCAGGGAAGACAGCAAAGCAGTTTCTCTGTTTCCACTACCAAGCTTCTGGAGGTGCAGTGGGAGGCGTGGTGCAAGGGGAGGCTCTGAATGTACCAGCTTTCCCATGTAAACAGCAAGAGCTACAAGTTATTCAGTGTTCTCTGTGTACAAAATGTTCTCTGTATACATTTTCAATTGTGAAAGATAAAAATTGCCCATTTTTTAGGTTCCAAAATGTTGAGTCTTGGTAATTTTCATATGGTTCAAATGAAAAATACTATATTATATTATTCTATTCTATACTATTATTATGATTTAATCATTTTACTAACTCTCAGGAAGAGGATATTATTAACTTTTTTATACCTAACACATTTTTATTAACATATGATGTATTGTTTCTGGGGGTACAGATCTGTGAATCATGTGTTACACAATGCACAGCAATCACCATAGCACATACCGTCCCCAATATCTATCACCCAGCCACCCCATCCCTTTCACCTCCCTCCATGCCAGCAACCCTCAGTTTGTTTCCTGAGATTGAGAGTCTCTTATGGTTTGTCTCCTCCCCAGTCCCATGTTGTTTCATTTTTCCCTCTCTTTACCACCCACAACCCCCTGCCCTGCCTCTTAAATTCCTCATATCAGAGATCGTATGATCGTTCTCTTTCTGATTGACTTATTTTGCTTAGCATAATACCCTCTAGTTCCATCCACCTCATTGCAAATGGCAAGATTTCAATTTTTTGATGGCTGCATAGTATTCCATTGTATGTGTATATGTATATATATGTGTGTATATATATTCCATTGTATGTATATGTGTATATATGTATGTATGTATATGTGTGTGTGTGTGTGTGTGTGTGTGTGTGTAATATGTTCTTTATCCATTCATTTGTTGATGGACATCTAGGCTCCTTCCATAGTTTGGCTATTGTGGACATTGCTGCTGTAAACATTAGGGTACACATGCCCCTTTGGATCACTGCATTTGTATCTTAGGGTAGATACCCAGTAGTGTGATTGCTGGATTGTAGGGTTGCTCTATTTTCAACTTTTTGAGGCACCTCCATACTATTTGCCATAGTGGCTGCACCAGCTTTGCATTCCCACCAACAATGCAGGAGGGTTTCCCTTTCTCCACAACCTCGCCAATGCCTCTTGTTTCCTGACTGGTTAATTTTAGCAATTCTGACTGGTGTGAAGTGGTATCTCATTGTAGTTTTGATTTCTATTTCCCTGATGCCAAGTGATGTTGAGCACTTTTTCGTATGTCTGTTGGCCATTGGATGGCTTCTTTGCATAAATGTCTGTTCCTGTCCTCTGCCCATTTCTTGACTGGATTATTTGTTCTTTGGGTGTTGAGTTTGGTAAATTCTTTATAGATTTTGGATACTAGCCCTTCATCTGATATGTCATTTGCAAATATCTTCTCCCATGCTGTCAGTTATTTTTTGGTTTTATTGACTGTTTCCTTTGCTGGTCAAAAGCTTTTTATCTTGGTGAAGTCCCAATAGTTCATTTTTGCCCTTGCTTCCCTTGCCTTTGGCAATGTTTCTAGAAAGATGTTGCTGTGGCTGAGGTTGAAGAGGTTGCTCTCTGTGTTCGCCTGAAAGGTTTTGATGGATTCCTGTCTCACATTGAGGTCTTTCATCCATTTTGAGTCTTTTTTTGTGTGTGGTATAAGTAAATGGTCTGGTTTCATTCTCTGCATGTGGCTGTCCAATTTTCCCAACACCATTTGTTGAAGAGGCTGTCTTTTTTCCATTGGATATTCTTTCCTGCTTTGTTGAAGATGAGTTGACCATAGAGTTGAAGGTCTATTTATGGGCTCTCTATTTTGTTCCATTAATCTATGTGTCTGTTTTTGTGCCAGTACCATACTGTCTTGATGATTACCACTTTGTAATATAGCTTGAAGTCTGGAATTGTGATGCTGCCAACTTTGGTTTTCTTTTTCAACATTCTTCTGACTATTCGGGGTCTTTTCCAATTCTATATAAATTTTAGGATTATTTGTTCCAATTATTTGAAAAAAACTTGGTGGTATTTTGATAGGGATTGCATTAAATGTGTAGATTGCTTTAGGTAGCATAGACATTTTCACAATATCCGTTCTTCCAATCCATGAGCGTGGAACATTTTTCCATTTCTTCATTGTCTTCCTGAATTTCATTCAGGAGTACATTATTGTTTTCTGAATACAGATTCTTTGCCTCTTTGGTTAGGTTTATTCCTAGGTATCTTATGGCTTTGGGTGCAATTGTAAATGGGATCGACTCCTTAATTTCTCTTTCTTCTGTCTTGCTGTTGGTGTATAGAAATGCAACTGATTTCTGTGCATTGATTTTATATCCTGATACTTTACTGAATTACTGATTGAGTTCTAGCACTTTTGGAGTAGAGTCTTTGGATTTTCCACATAAACTATCATATCTGCAAAGACTGAGAGTTTGGCTTTTTCTTTGCTGATTTGAATGCCTTTTTTTTTTAAGATTTTATTTATTTATTTATTTATTTGTCAGAGAGAGAGAGCGTGTGCACAAGCAAGCAGAGTGGCAGGCAGTGGTAGAGAGAAAAGCAGTCCCCCCCGTCCGAGCAAGAAGTCCAATGCGGGACTCAATCCCAGGACCCCAGGATCACAACCTGAGCAGAAGGCAGTGGCTTAATCCACTGAGCCACCCAGGCATCCCCTTTTATTTATTTATTTATTTATTTTTTCTGATTGCTGAGGCTAGTACTTCTAGTACTATGTTGAATAGCAATGGTGATAGTGGAAAGCCCTGCCATGTTCCTGACCTTAGGGGAAAAGCTCTCCGTTTTCCCCACTGAGAATATTCGCTGTGGGTTTTTCATAGATGGCTTTGATGATATTGAGGTATGTACCCTCTGTCACTACACTGTGAAGAGTTTTGATCAAAAAAGAATGCTGTACTTTGTCAAATGCTTTTTTAGTGTCTATTGAGAGTATCGTATGGTTCTTGTTCTTTCTTTCATTAATATATTGTATCACATTGATTGATTTGCAGATGTTGAACCAACCTTGCAGCCCAGGAATAAATCCCACTTGATTGTGGTGAATAATCCTCTTAATGTACTGTCAGATTCTATTGGCTAGTATTTTGGTGAGAATTTTTGCACCCATGTTCATCAGGAATATTGGTCTGTAATTCTCCATTTTGATGGGCTCTTTGTCTGGTTTTGGGATCAAGGTAATGCTGGCCTCATAAAATGAGTTTGGAAGTTTTCCTTCCATTTCTATTTTTTTGGAACAGGTCAGGGGAGTAGGGACTAATTCTTCTTCACATGTTTGGTAGAATTCCCTGGGAGGCCTTCTGGCCCTGGGCTCTTATTTGTTGGGAGATTTTTGATGACTTCTTCAATCTCCTTACCAGTTATGGGTCTGTTTAGGTATTCTATTTCTTCCTGGTTCAGTTTTGGTAGTTTATACGTCTCTAGGAATGCATCCATTTCTGCCAGATTGTCCAATTTGCTGGCGTATAGTTGCTCATAATGTGTTCTTATAATTTGTATTTCTTTGGTGTTAATTTTGATCATTCCTCTTTCATTCATGATTTTATTAATTTGGGTCCTTTCTCTTTTCTTTTTGATAAGTCTGGCCAGGGGTTTGCCAATCTTATTAATTCTTTCAAAGAACCAGCTCCTAGTTTTGTTGATCTGTTCTACCATTCTTTTGGTTTTTATTTCATTAATTTCTGCTCTGATCTTTATTATTTCTCTTCTCCTCCTGGGTTAACACTTTCTTTGTTGTTCTTTCTCCAGCTCCTTTAGGTGTAGGGTTAGGTTGTGTATTTGAGACCTTTCATGTTGCTTGAGAAAGGCTTATATTGCTATATACTTTCCTCTCAGGACCGCCTTTGCTGTGTCCCAAAGACTTTGAACAGTTGTGTTTTCATTTTCATTTGTTTCCATGAATTTTTTAAATTCTTCTTTAATTTACTGGTTGACCCATTCATTCTTTAGTATGATGCTCTTTAGTCTCCATGTATTTGAGTTGTTTCCAACTTTCCTCTTGTGGTTGAGTTCTAGTTTCAAAGCATGGTGGTATGAAAATATGCAGGGAATTATCCCAGTTTTCTGGTACTGGATGAGACCTTACTTGTGACCCAGGATGTGGTCTATTCTGGAGAATTTTCCATGTGCACTAGAGAGGAATGTGTATTCTGTTGCTTTGAGATAGAATGTTCTGAATGTATCTGTGATGTCCATCTGGTCCAGTGTTTCATTTGAAGTCTTTATTTCCTTGTTGCTCTTTTGCTTAGATGATCTGTCCATTTCAGTGAGGGTGCCTTAAAGTCCCCTACTATTATTATATTATTGTTGATGTGTTTCTTTGATTTTGTTGTTAATTGGTTTATATAATTGGCTGCTCCCATGTTAGGGGCATAGATATTTAAAATTGTTAGATCTTGTTGGACAGACCTTTTAAGTACAAAATAGTGTCCTTCCTTGTCTCTTACTATAGTGTTTGGCTTAAAATCTAATTTATCTGATATAAGTATTGCCACTCAGCTTTCTTTTGATTTCTGTTAGTATGGCAAATTGTTTTCCATACCCTCACTTTCAATCTGGAGGTGTCTTTGTGTCTAAAATGAGTTTCTTATAGACAGCATATCCATGGGTCTTGTTTTTTGGTTTTTGGTTTCTGTTTTTTGTTTTTTATCCATTTTGATAGCCTGTGTCTTTTGATTGGGGCATTTAGCCCATTTACATTCAGGGCAACTATTGAAAGATATGAATTTGTGCCATTGTATTGCCTATAAGGTGACTGTTACTGTATATTGTCTCTGCTCCTTTCTGGTCTGTTTCTTTTAAGCTTTCTCTTCGTTTAGAGGACCCCTTTCAATATTTCCTGTAGGGCTGATTTGGTGTTTGCAAATTCTTTTCATTTTTATTTGTCCTGGAAGATTTTTATGTCTCCTTCTATTTTCAATGACAGCCTAGCTGTATATAGTATTCTTGATTGCATATTTTTCTCATTTAGTGCTCTGAATATATCATGCCAGTCCTTTCTGGCCTGCCAGGTCTCAGTAGAGAGGGCTGCTGCCAATCTACTATTTCTACCATTATATATTACAAACCTCTTGTCCTGAGCTGCTTTCAGGATTTTCTCTTTGTCACTGAGACTTGTAAGTTTTACTATTAGATGACAGAGTATGGACCTATTTTTATTGATTTTGAAGGGGGTTTCTCTGTGCATCCTGGATTTTGATGCTTGTTCCCTTTGCCAAATTAGGGAAATCCTCTGCTATAATTTGCTCCAATATACCTTCTGTCTCCCCTCTCTCTTTCTTCTTCTGGGATCCCCATCATTCTAATATTGTTTTGTCTTATGGTATCATTTATCTCTTGAATTCTCCCCTCGTGGTCCAGTAGTTGTTTTCCTCTATTTTTCTCAGCTTCTTTATACTCTATCATTTAGTCTTCTTTATCACTAATTCTCTCTTCTGCCTCATTTATCCTAGCAATAAGAGCCTCCATTATTTATTGCACCTCATTAATGGCTTTTTAAATTTCAACTTGGTTAGGTTTTAGTTCTTTTATTTCTCCAGAAAGGGATTCTCTAGTATCTTCTATGGTTTTTTCAAGCCCAGCTAGCATCTTTATAATCATCATTATGAACTCTAGGTCTGACATATTACTAATGTCTGTATTGATTAGGTCCCTAGCCATTGGTACTGCCTCTTGTTCTTTTCTTTTGAGGTGAGTTTTTCTGCATTTTCATTTTATCTAGAGAAGAATAGATGAATGAGAGAACAAAATACTAAAAGGGTAGCAACGACCCCAGAAAAATATACACTATCAGATCAGAAAAGACCCAAAACCAGTGGGAGAAGAAATAAAAAAAATACATACACACACACACACACACACACACATATGTGTGTGTGTGTGTGTGTGTGTGTATATATATATTCTATTTACCAGTCTAATATATATTAGATGGAATGGTATATGAATGTAAAGATGAAAATTAAAAAAATGATTTTAAAAAAGGAATTGATAAGAAGTTGGTTGGAAAAAAGCAAACAAGAGGAGAGAATGTGATCAGGCTGGAGATTAAAACAAAGCTGCACGCTAGATTTACATTATATTTTGAACTGTTAGAAGAAATTGTATCCCAAAATTTTAAAGAAAGAGAAACTTACATGTATAAAATAAATAAGGTTAAATACAATGAAAGGATAGATTATGACTATAACACTGAAAATTTACAACTTTTTAAAAAGGTATTGATAAGATAAAATAGTTTTTAAAAAGGTCAAAATGGGGGGAACCTGGGTGGCTCAGTGAGTTAAAGCCTCTGCCTCTAGCTCAGGTCATGATCCCAGGGTCCTGGGATCAAGCCCCATGTCGGGCTCTCTGCTCAGCGGGGAGCCTGCTTCTCCCTCTCTCTCTCTCTCTGCCTGCTTTCTGCCTACTTGTGATCTATCTCTCTGTGTCAAATAAATACATAAAATCTTTTTTAAAAAAAGGTCAAAATGGGAAAGAGGAAATTTTTTTAAAAAACTGGAATAAGAAAAAAAATAAAATTTTAAAAATTTTATGTTGAAAGAATAAAGAATCATGGGGAAAAAAGCCATGAATTCTATGTGCTGTATTGCCCTAGCTCTTAAGTTTTGCAGTTCTCTTTGATCAGTGAACTTGGTCTTGGTTGGATGTTCTTGTTGATCCTCTGGAGAAGGGGCCTGTTACAGTGATTCTCAAATGTCTTTGCCTGAGGCGAAATTGCACTGCCCTTGCCAGGGGCCGGATTAAGTAATCTGCTCGGGTTCGCTCTTGGCGCTTTTCTTCCCTGAATGATTTCCGTAGAGCTCTGGAGGACGGAAATGAAAATGGTGGCCTCCCAATCTCTGGCCTGGAGGAACTGAGAACTTGGGGCCCCACTTCCAGTCTCCGGTACCATAGGAGTTGAGACCTCGGGCTCCAATCCTCAGTGCACCCTCAGAGATAAGCACTCAATCCCTCCCGTCTCCCTGGTCTCTGGCTGCACTCTGAGCTCACCTGGCTTGTGACCCAGCATTTCTATCTCTGGTGCACGGCCCCGTTTGGAAGCTCCAAACCCAGCCGATTCCTGCTGCTTGCTCCTGCACCGCTCCCCCCGGGGGAGGAAGGTGAGTCTCCCCAGATCTGCTGCTTATGGGGTCCCTGCTTGAAGAGCAGTGACCCGACTTTTTCTCAGATCACTGTTTATGGCAACCTCAAGCTGAGAGTCCACTTCTCAGCTCGGTCTCTGCAGCCAGCTTCCCCGCTCTGATACCTGGGAGCTCTGCCACACTCAGGCACCCCCAGTCTTTCTGTGACCCCGAGGGACCTAAAACCACACTTTCCCCCACACGGGTTCCAACCCCCCCCCCCCACCCCCCCGCTTAGCCCGTGGAGCAATGTCCCTCAGTGGAGCAGACTTCTGAAAGTTCCGTTTTTGTGGTCCGCTGCTCTACTGTAGAGAATTTTTTTGGTGAGAATTTTTGCATCCATGTTCATCAGGAATATTGGTATGTAATTCTCCATTTTGATGGGCTCTTTGTCTGGTTTTGGGATCAAGGCAATGCTGGCCTCATAAAATGAGTTTGGAAGTTTTCCTTCCATTTCTATTTTTTTTTGGAACAGGTCAGGGGAATAGGGACTAATTCTCCTTTACATGTTTTGTAGAATTCCCTGGGAATTCTCAGCCGGGAGCTGCTCCTCCCCCCACAGTCTGTCTTCCTTTGCTTGGGATTCACTTCTCCGCACTTTCTACCTTTCAGAAAGTGGTCACTTTTCTGTTCATAGAATTGTTGCTATTCTTCTCTTCGATCTCCTGTTGAGTTTATAGGTGTTCAGAATGGTTTGATGACTATCTAGCTGAATTCCTGGGACCAGACAAAATTTAGACCTCCTACTCCTCTGCCATCTTGCTCCCCCCCATACATAACATTTAACAAAACTGAAGCCCTAAGAGTTTAAATTAAGCAGGTGCTAAATATCACCCAGGTTTTAAGAAAAGGAGCCAGTGTAGGGGCGCCTGGGTGGCTTAGTAAGTTGAGTGTCTGATTCGATTTCAACTCAGGTTATGATCTCAGACTTCCAGCTCAGTGGGGGATCTGCTTCAGCATTCTGTCTCTCCCTCTGCCCCTCCCCCTGCACACATTTTCTCTCTCTTTCTTTCTCTCTAAAATAAACAACTAAATCAAAAAAAGAAAGAAGAAAGGAAGGAAGGAAGGAAGGAAAGAAAGAAAGAAAGAAAGAAAGAAAAAAGAAAGAAAGAAAAGGAGCCAGTATATTAACAGAGTTTTGTTCAATTCCAAAACCCCATCTATTATCCCCATTATACCTTGTGTCTTATTGATATCCAATGATATTTGAAGTCAAGTGTGTTTTACTTTGCATACTTTTGGAAAAACTTGCTCTTATCTTAGCATAATTTCTACACTGTTTTTTAATTGTAGAATCATACTGGAGTTAAAAATTTAAATTCTATACAGTCTTTGTGAATATAATCTCCTAGAGTTAGACACTCCCTTATGCAAGGAATTATACAGGTCCTTCCAAATGAGTCCAACCAATAATGACGACAATGAAAGAAAAAAATTTTGGCCACCGATATTGAAAATTTGGATTCCTGGCTGAACTAGGATATATGATTATATAATAGAGATGTATCCTGTCTGCTTGGACTCAGATCATTATCAGTTTATTTGGTTAAGACGGTGTCTGTAGGTGGCTATGTGCTGGCATTCTGAAAGAGCAGGAGAGATCCAAGCTATAAGCAACAGAAAGTTACAGGCAATGGATTTCTGAGAGCAGGAGAGGCCCATACAAATATATCTAGTTCTTAATATAAAAAAAGAATGTTACTGGGGTTGGTGGAGTTAAGGGAGCAGTTCTAACTGTACATAGTATGTAGAAGTCCCATTAGATAGCATTTCATTAGGAGAGGGCAATGTCCTCTTCATCTTTGAATCCCTAACACAATGGCTTGTTCATAATGGGTGCTTAGTACATGGATGATGAATTGAATTGGTTTCTAGGCAGCAAACTGTTCATGACAGCAGAGGTTAAAAATTAACTACCCTGTACATACACTGTAAGTTCCAAAGGCTTGGTGAGATATGTGAGAGAAGAGAGAGGAATTAGGAACCAAGTGCCAACTAGTTCATGTATCTGTTCCTTGCTCTACATGTCTCTTAACTGAATAAAACGTTATGGGGATGATGAAATAGGAAATCCAGCTTCTACCTGTTATAACTGAGTTTCAGTTTAAGTTACAGTGGTGGCTAAAGAGAAGATAAATTTGTAGTGCTGACACTCAGAAACAATGACTTACTTATTTGGACAATATAGCATTTAAAATTATTTACATAAAGCCGAAACTTTCATGTCACACTTTAAGGCCAGGTTATGGTTCTCAAAAATGTTGTTATGAGCAGAGGTAAACCAGATCTGCTAAAAGCTTTGAATCTTGATTTGAAGAAAAGCATTTTATGGAAATAAAATTTTCTATATATGAAAAAGAATTCAGCAAGATTATTAGATCATTTTAGAGATTACTGCCCCTTCTAATGACATAAACCCTTAGTTTCAAAGAAAGCTTTCTTAGTAATACCTGGCTTCATGTATGTATGCTCACATATATGATGCTTGTTCATTAAAATAAACATGTTTTGGTAAATAAAAGCAGGGTTAAAAATAATAAAACTAATAATAAAGGCAGGGTTTTTTCCATAACCAAATATATAATGCTGAGTTCTCTAGGTGTCCTATTAATAGAAGGAACATAAACCAATAATTTTATTACCAAGGTTGTTATTTAGTGCTAGAACAAACAAACTCAGAAACATAACAACAGGGGGAAAGAAGCAGCACTGATAACTTGACAATATCTCAATATCTCATACAATACCGGTCTAATTTATCCCTATACTGGTTTTCCTTAAAAGAGTAGTTCTTACCATTTAAACTGTGCCCCACCTTTTTTCTTAAGTGAGAAGCAAAAGAAAGAACAAGTATCATAACATTTCACTTAACAGAATTTACCTCTCTTCAGGAATTTGCCAGGATTGAAGTGACTTTTAGAGAAAGTCTGTTCCCAAATTACTAGTTGTATGGATAGCTGTATTCCTAAAGAGGAAATTTTACCTTTCTGGTCCTTGGCAACAATTTTGTTCCAGTCTTTTAGGATGAGAGGTAATTCTATTATTCTGGTAGTTGAGAGGGCCCACCAACCCATTTCCAGTCTCCCCCTTATCCACTGTGATAAATTCTATACAGGAGAAGAAAAATCAAATAGCTCTTAAGGTATCCTGATGTAGCATAGAAGCCCATGGTGTGTGTGTGTGTGTGTGTGCATGCATGAGCTTGTGTGTGTGCACTTCAATTATGATAAAAACTTACCCACTCAATCTCATGCTAAAAATAACTTTCATTTACTTTTCTTTGTAACTCTTTGGAACTCAAAATTTTCAGACAGTATACAGATATGTTGAAGTTAAAGTGTTGAAAGCACAGACCAGTGTCAATTACTTAGAATAAGAGACAGCCTTTTTATCCTTCTTAGGTAAATAAATATACAAGCTATTAAAATACAGAAGCCATTAGAGCAAATTGAATGAAATGTCTACTTGTTGAGAAAAAAGTAAAGCACATATTGTATGAGAAAGTCATTGCCTAGAAAGTAATATATTAATGTGTATTAAAAAGATTCGTTCTTGTTATTCAGCTCTACATAAGCATATATGAAACTACTTTGTATTAAAAGTAAATGAGTAGTGTAACTGCCACTTAAGATAGGATTTCCAGTATGGTTTTCCTCTTATAAGTAAATTTCTTTCTCTAGCAAAGTTATCTATATTGATTTATGATCTTCAAATTTCATATTGTATTACATTTTATTTCAGTCAATTCTACGTGAAAGAGTGAATGTCCAAGACATGAGAGATCAATGCATTTGCAATATAGCTATTGAATATTGAAAAAGTCATATCCTAGTATCAAAAGGTCAAATTACAGAAAAGGCCAGAAAACTATGAGAAGTGCATCTATGGTTCTCTCTCACAGCCAGTAGAATTCTGGGTAAAATTTTATACCTTTCATTTTGTAATAAACTTCTTTGGCGCAAAGTTAAATGCCTTTGCAGACAAGAGTTTCCAAATGAGAGAAAATCATTTTAAGCAATATATACATTTAATAGGAAAGAATGTTAAGCAATAAAAACCACCCGAGCAGCGCAAGCGCGCGCGCGCGTGCGCGCGCGTGTCTGTGTGTGTGTGTGTGTGTGTGTGTGTGTGTGTGTAGAGATAAAAAGATGGGGAGAAGGGAGAGGGAGAGTCTCATTCGAGACCAGGTAAATTTCTCATAAATAATTTTATGTGTTTCATTAGAAGAAACCAGTTCATACTTCTATTTCTACAGAATAATAAACAGGCAGCAAAAATATAAATATATGCAAACAAGTAAACAATTGAAAAGGAGAAATTAACCCCTGCATATGTTATCTATCAACACTTCATATTCATCCTTTAATTACTTGATGTTTGGAGATTATTCAACATGACCAAAAGCTGCATAATCAAATATAGTTAATTACTAGGAAGGCTTCTAAATTGCATCCTGGTATAACATTTATGGTAGACATGGTGATGTGATACTCAGATCACTATGGAAAGAAAAGATTTGCTGCCCAGCTTTTGGCAGGGAGTCAGCAGAGAGCTTCCAGCTGTCAGCTCCTTCTGGTTTTGCCTCATCTGCAGAGAATAGCCTTACTTTAGGTACACCCTTCTGAGGGCAGTCCAGATTCAGTTAAGGGTATTTTAGCCCCAAACATGACACTATAATGACCAAGTGCTGTTACAGAGCCCGCACCAATTTAACCTAGTCCATCAGGCATACATCTCAGTTTGACTTCATCCTCTGCCTGATCCTCCTTCTTCTCCCTTAACAGATGTTGATTCCTAATATATATCTTGCACCACCAACTGTCTTACATCTGCTTCTGAACAACTTAGTCAGCAACAGTTGGCACCAGGAGTGAACTGAGAAAGCTACAATAAGATGGTGTTTTGGAACTAGATCACTCACCACCCAACTTACTATGAGGACTCCTGGTAGCAAGTGGAGCATGGTAAACTCTTGGCATAAGACGGCTATTGAGCTATTAAGATTTTCACTGGAGGTGAATTAAGCTGGTGTACCAGTGAAAGGGAGTTCCCTAGCAGGTACAATGTACTAGGTGTATGATAATCATGGAGGAAATATTATATAAAAGGATAAAGGAACACAGGAAACACGCTCAACATTAGGTAAATGAAAATCAAATCCACAATGAGATAGCACTTCAAACCCAGTAGGTTGGCTGTAATAAAATGGTAGGGAAGTGAAGAAACTAAAACTGGCATATTTTACACTCTTTGGAAAATAGTTCCTTAAAAATTTACTCATAGAGTTACTATATGGCCCCTCAATTGCACTCCTAGGTATACACCTAAGAGAAATGAAGCAATATGTCTACACAGAAACTTGTACAGAAATGTTCATAGCAGCATTATTTACATAGCCAAAAATGTAACCAACCTAAATGTCCATCAACAAATGAATGGATAAACAAAATGTGATGTGTCAATACAATTGAATATTATTTGAGGCTTAAAAGAAATAGAGTAGTGATTCATGTCATCCCATGCATGAACCTTGGGAAAATTATACTGTGAAAAAGGCTAGTGACAAAAAAACACATATTGTATTATTCCATTTATATCAAATGTCTAAAATAGGCAAATTTGTAGAGACAGAAATTTAATTAATGGTTTCATAGAACTGAGGATAGAAGGTAGTTGTGACTCCAGATGGGTATGGATTTCTTTCAGGGAGACAAAATACAAAGTTTGATCACCATGATGGTTGTATAACATTGTGAATATACTAAACAATCCTGAATGCAGATTTTTAAATACGTGTATTATATGGTATACGAACTATATTTTAACAAAGTTGTTAAAAAATTAAACTCACCCTGACCTAGGAATGCGAGTTTCTCTCATGGAAAGAAAAATAACAATGGGATTGGATCGTTATCACTAAATGCCACTGTTAAATTACAAAATGATATCAAGCAGCCAAGGGAGAATAGGAGACAATGTAAAGCCAGCTGTGAAATCCCACAAACTTCTTTGGTAGCATATAAAGCAAGAGATGGATAACACATAGAGGCCTTGGAAAAACACAAAAGCTCCAGAAATAAGAGATAAACCCTACCAAGATGCAGGACCAGCCATATCCTTAACATTTTGGAAATCCTCCAGTCGGGATAAGCTAGGATATTCCCTTCAGTCTAAGAGACAAGCAGATCTCTCCAGGTTCAAAAGACAGCATTTTCCATACTTTGTAAAACTGCTCCCACCTAAAGATTGTGTGGCATGAGAGGCTCCTAGCTTTGAACAGGAACTGGAGTATAATAGGGCTCTGCAGCAATCCCATGCTGCAGTGCAAACAGCCTTTCTGCTTAGGCCATAAGAGTTGGCAGACATTGTCATGCTGGAAATATCAATAATGGGAAAAGATGCTTTGTGAAAATTGTGGAAGCCCTAGTAAGAGAATCATAATACAGGCTCACGGGGTTCTGGAACAAAGCCTTGCCATCAGCAAAAAATAATTATATCCCTTTTGAAAAATGACTTCTGGTGTGCTACTGGCCTCTGATGGACATAGAATGATTGTCCATAGGACACTAAGTGACCATATGGCCAAAACAGCTCATCATGGGTATAAAAGTCACCAAATCATAAGGTTGGAAAATTCCAGTGAAAATCTAATGTCTGATGGCTGTGCACATCCAGAATGGAGCATGAATAAACATAACGACTGCAAGTAAGCTGGATGACAGGTAACCCAACACTCGCCCCACCATGAGAGCGCACTATAGCTACACAGCAGAATACTATATTATCTGCTGAGGGAAGAGAAAAAAGGCCAAGAATTATTTACACTTAGATTGGTTTGGTATGTGGGCACAAGTTGAAAAGTGAATGGTAAATGAATTACAGCCTCAATGATGTGTTCAGATGATGGTAAAGAAAAATCCTCCGAATGAGCAGAGCTTTAGGGAGATTATCTGGTTATCCTTTTCATGTGGAAAAGGAATATTCCATGTTTAAAGTATATACAGACTCATAAATAGTCTCATAAACAGCAGCAAAAAGTCTGGCCAGCTCATCAGAGGCCTTGAAGGAGAAAGATTAGAAGGTTGGGAAAAAGAAGTTCTATCATAGAGGACATACATTCAAGAGTGGGTATAGAGTGAATACAAGGTATTCATATCACATGTTAATACTCAACAGTAATCATACACCATGGTAGGGGCAATAAACAGCAAAGTAGACCATGACCTGTCCAACCAGTAATGTTGATGAGCCTTGTCATCACCCATCTCAGTGCTAAAATGATGTAGCCATGGTGAGAGGGGTAGAGGTTATGCATTTTCCTAATCACATGGACTCCCACTGACCAAGACTGATCTTGCTACTGCAACCAGTAATAATTCAGTCTGGCAGCAATAAAAAACAGTTATTATTCTTAAAATGATCCCATTCCTCAAGGAGCACAATTGATCATCTAGTGGCATGTTGACCACATTGGGTCCCTTCCAACCTGGAAAGGCCAATAGCTCATTTTCATATCAACAGGTACTTATTCTGGGTGTGTATTTCCCTTTACTGCCTATAGATCCTCAGCTAGCACCACTGTCCAAGAGTTTATAGTGTTTGATCTCCTGGCATGTGATTTTACAACAAAGTAGCAGACCAAAGATCTCTTTACAGCAAAAGTGATGTGGAAATGGCCCTTGATCATGGGATCCACTGGTCAAATAACATATTTTATGATTCAGAATCTGTGGGCCTGTTAATATTGGACCAGACTGGGGAAAGCACCATTGAAGGAGCAGGTTGGAAGCAATAGTCTATCCCCCAGGATTTAGTGTACACCCAGAATTAAATATCTTAATATGATACTGTGTTCCCAGTACATACGAATACCTGGGAACCAAACACTGGAATCAGGGGTTTCCATTCACTTACCTTTATTTCCAGTGACCCACTAGGGTCTTTTGTTCTCCCTCTTTCTACAACTCTGCACTCTGAGTAGTTAGACATCCTTTTCTCAAAATAGGGCACAATTTCCCTAGAAACACAGCAGAGTCCCACTGAATTATAAGCTCCACAAGAAAAGGAGTCACTGAGTCACAAGGTAGGAGTAATTGACTCTGATCATGAGGAGAAAGTAGGGCTGTTTACACAATGGGAGCATAGAAGATTATGTGTGGAATCCAAGTGATCCACTTGTGTACTTCTTGGTATCCCCTTGCCCAATTATGAATGTAAAGAAACAGGTATGGCCACCGGGTTCTTAGAACAGCAGAGTGTCTAGGTACTCAAGGACCTCAGAGGTAAGGATCTGGGTCATACCTCCAGGCAACTCACTAAGGCAGACCAACATAGGTGGTAGCTGATGATGAGGTTATACAAAAAGTGGAAGAAGGAGATGAAGAGCAGTTGTGGTCCAGAGCCCAATTGCAGCACCAGGGTCTATAGTTTGTCTCATGAACCTCCTTCTTCTAAGATTCTGCTCAGAGAGAGATGCTCCCAGGATTTCATAGGAGCTGTTCCCAAATATGCATAAAGATACGGATCTGAGTGACAAGAGGGTGTGGACTGGTAGACGTGGAAATGTGCCACCCAGATCCACTTTCAAGGAAGGACTTGCTGCTCAGCCATGGGGCGCATCAGCAGGCAGCCTCCAGCTCTCAGCCTCTTCATGGTCTCTCAGCTGCAGAGAACTTCCCTATCAGTGGGCACATCCTCCCCAGAACAGTCTACATCTCTCACTCATCTTGCACAGCAGGAATATAAAGACCCAGTGACCTACAACCCAACATAAGACGTTTTAGAAGGCATTACTCACTTTGGAGGTTTCTGACTCATAGTTCAATTGCTTCCCCTCCTCATCTCCAATAAGCATCTTGTCTCCTAACTCTGTCTCAGGAACTGTTTCTGGAGAATTCAGTCTGGGACACACATTTAATAGGAATTTTTATTCATACTCAGACATACTTGTAGTAATAATACATACCATTATGTTCCTTTCAATTCATGAAATATTCTCCTAAAATATGAAAATGCCATTAGTACTTAGTCTAAATTCAACTTTAAAAGGCATTTTTAATCATTGCAATATTACCAAAGCTAAATTTTCACATATTTACTGTCTTTCAGGTACCAGAAAGAACCATGAAAGTGGTTTGATAACCAGATAATCTAACAAAAAAATACCTATAACATTTTGGCCATGCAAGTTGATAGAAATAGCTTTGGTTCAGAAGAATTTATATATGAGGGTTTTTTTCACTGTCTTTATTCTTTTCTACACCTTTGAATTGAATACTTGAAAATATTTCATAATCGCTTGCACGTTCAAACAACAAGGTTTACATTTCAGTTGGTTGATTCTATTTTAATTTTTTCCTGTACTAATAATTTGAATAATTTCAAAGCCATTTACCAAGGGAAAAATAAAACAAAGTTAATATATTTATGTGATATTTAGATCTGGCTATTTTCAGAGGTAAGACAAAATTAATATTGGTGTTTAAATTCTCCCTCTTTCTTTTCTCACCAAAGTTCCTTGTGCACTCCCTTTAAAGGACGCATTTGGCAAATGAAAAGCACAGATGACCTGTCCCACCACATGTTCCTAATAGCTGCATCTGGAGTTGATGTTATTTTCTTGGATACATTAGTATTCAGCTGTGTGAAAAATATCAACTGCCTGGGATTTCTAAGCTTTATAAACTTGCTTGGGTGATTTTGCACTTCTAGTCTTCAGCTCTTTGTCATGTTCTGTGGCACTTCAGTCAGAATTCTCCCTCTAAGTAAAATTTTATGATAGAGAATGGGATGTTTTATCATATCACAGCTTGCATTTTCAACTTTTCTGCATGAGTGGGAATGATAATTTGGAAATAATCCACAAACCACTAAACCATTTCTCAGAATCAGGAATGGTGGTGGCATAATAACCAAATATTTGTATCAATAATCAAATGTTACATGTGCAAAGTCAATCATCTAACATTATTAATACAAAAATAAAATAGCTTGCATTAAATATTTTACATTACACTTAACAAAATGCTTGTACATGGGTCCTATCAATTGAGCCTTAGTCACAGCATGTGATCTTGTTTGGGCAGTTTTTAGTATCTGTTTTATAGAAGGAGGTACTGGGGCCCAGAGAAACTACAATTTAAACAGAGCAAGTTTAATATAAATAACTGTTAAGCTGATAAAGATAACTGATAAAAGAATAAGTAAAGATGTAAGAGAACTTTATATGATAACCCAGGGCTGGGCTATAAGGAGGTACAAACTGGGGACAGAATCTCCTTCCCAAGGCTGACTTCATGGGAGAAGCTGGGGTTGCAGCTCACTTGTTGGCGAAAAATAGTGTGCTGGTTCCTCTGGGCCACAGCTGGGTCTGTAGTCACTGATGAAGCAGGCAAACAACATCTGGTGGGTGGCTGCCGAAGTTGGCAGAAAAGAGGGCAGAGGGGCGTGGGGCGGGATGGGCATCAGTGCGGAAAGGAGGCCCGGAGCTTGTGATATTAGTGTTGCGAGGGCCATGAAAGGTGATCACCAGGCAGGGTCACCAAGGGACCGCGCATTCTTGGCACAGGGTTGGCGCGGAACACTTTAGGTCCTTCTCAAACTCTCACCTCTGACCAATGGCGCCGCAACCAAAAAGCAGTTTCTTCCTCCTGCAATGTCACTACAGCGACCTCTAGTGAGTAAGCTTAACATCATGTTCGCTCTAAAGGAGAAATGTTAAGCTGTCCATTATGGCAGAGTAGGTGTTGAAGGGTGAATTTGGAGCTCAGAAATAATAAATTAATAAGGTTCTTACCTTGGATGGGGCAGCCTTTTTGGCATAAGGTAGTTCTTGGAGAGGGACCTAGATGTCTCTATAACACTTCCAGCTCCTGGAGAAAAGACGGCTTCCGTTCTGAAGGGAGAGTCTGAGTCGTTCACCACAGTAGCATTCACAACCATTTATCTATAAATCAGTGCTAAGAAGCTGTCTGAACTGTGCAACATGTATATCCTCTGTTACTAAAATATATTAATGGTCCTTTAATTATTGCCCTCAGTGATGTTCTCTCAAGCCGTCTTTTATTTATTGGAATTGCATTAAAATCTGTGGCCTGAATATGGAATGTATTAAACTTCAGTACTAATACTAACACCTACCAAACAGAATATTCTTTTCCTTTGGCAATCCCTACATTTCATAGAAAACTTTCTACAGCATTTCCTTCCTTCAAGTTACCTTTCCTACAGAAATCTTGACATAGCTACTATGCTGCCATACACCATTATTTTCAACTGACTGGCATGAAGAGCAGTTAGCAGAACATCATCGTGTAGAGTTTCAAGATGCTTATGATAAGTAATCTTTTTTTTTTTCATGAACTGAAAAAGCAGTCACTTCTTATGTGTTGTGTATTGGAATTGCCCTGTTTCATCTACTTTTTGGATTAAGGGGGAAAAACAAGTTTTAGAAGAGTGATTTATTTCAGAATTTGAAGGGGATAAAATAGAGGGATATTACTTTTCTATACCAATGAATGCAATTTCCACCAAATAATGCTGCCTTCTACTGGTTATATAATAAATATAATTACTTGTTTTCACTTCTAGAACTTCTGCAGTCATCTAGATGATTAAGGATGCTTCTTACCCCGCAAACATGAAACTGTGGCTTGTGTTTTGCTTCTGTTCTGAATCCCTTTTGGTGTAGACACATATATAGTATTTTTCTCTTTCTCTTTTGCTTGCATAATTACTTTTCTTTGGCTAAAATCTTTAGTTCTTCCATGCCACTTTGAAGAAATAGTCCAGATGTCTACCCATAATAGTAATGAGATGACTCATTTTAGTTAGGGCAAACTTACCAGGTTTAGCTCCTCAAGAAACGCTTCATTTCCACTGGTAGACCCTGAATATTCTTTCACTCCTTCAGGCCTCTAAGCAAGTTTTCACTTTTATTTCGAATGACTTTTCCCACCTGAAATATTCTTACACATATTCCACAATCAGCTTCAGTACTTCATCCTTTATGATTTCTGTGCCAATCCCCCCTTATCTACTCTGTACTTCCCACTGTTACCATGACATTTAGAAAACATTTGGGTTATAGCTTTCCTCGTGCCTTTTTGTACACTCGATTATCTTTCATCAAGTATACATATTACTTTTTGTATACTTGGGAGATTATACAGGAGCTGAAAGGAGGCCCGGAGCATCTTCATTTCTAATTTCTTTGAACAAGGGATGTAGCATATAGTGCTGTGGTCCAGACTGGGTCTACTGAGCCAGGTACATAGCTATGCTGTTGGTACTGCCTTCCCTCACTCCTCACTGGAAGATTGCTCTTGGTTAACTGGAGCCATTACACTTGAAGACACTATGAGGTACTATTCCCCCTTGTAGCAGCTCTAACAAATGACTTACAGATACAGTTATATAATAGCCTAGCCCCTCTTGTCTGTAGACTAGAAAACCCCCTGTGTTGTAACTTATACTCCCCATGGGATCAGGTTGAGGCTAAACATCTAAAACCATGCCTTTGCCTAGCTTTTACATCTGACACATCTGTTTCCCTCTCTCCCTTATAATTTTTCTCCTGAGATCACTCCCTCCATAAGTCATCTTGCCAAAGAGTCTCCATCCTTATTGTGCTGAAACACAGGGGTTTGTTTCCATCTGCTATTATTTGTAAACCCTGAACAACATAGTGCAACTAAGGCAGAGGGTACTCAAGAAAGGTTTGCTTAGTGGAAGGAATTGCATAATTATATTGAATATATTTAATAACTCATGCTTTTCCTGATTCGCTGCCATTGCTGCCTGGCTTCTCTCTCTCAATCCCTGGTCCTGAGAAAATAATGATGCTTCAGTGGGGTCCTGGTAGATACTTAGTTTCTGTTGGAATTATCTTAACAATTTTGAGATCCCAAGCCATATTTTTGCTTCTTGGGTTTTGAATTCATGATTTTCTTAACTCATTTTCTATCAGTTTGGGCTAGAGCTATCTGGATTTTATTGTCAACATGTAAATCACACGTGAGTGAATAATTTTTTAGGACATGCAGAAAAGTAAGGAAACCATTACATTGTAAATGGCTTACTTCAAAAATCAGCTTTGGTGGTCTTAAGATTTTATCCAATCCATGAATATGTTTTATTGGATTCATACACTGTTCAAAATTTTTTAGACCCATTGCCAACACTTAAAAATTCCAAATTCAAGATTTCAACACATACATAATTTGGAAGATTTCTGATTATTTACCCAAATAACAATGGATAGGTGTTTTTTGATTCCCCATAGTCCCAGGTAACTCTGTGGTCTTACATCCAACCTGCTTCTTTTTTGAAGAGACTTGCATGACTGCTTTTGGTCTTTTGGTTTGGGCCCGTAAGAGGCACTTAGGAGCATATGGGCAGGCACTATACTCAATCCATTTCTGAATCCCTAGCATTTAGCACAGTATCTGCCAAAATAGGCATGCTGTGAATGTTTATTAAATTTACTGTTTAAAGGGGAAGGGAAAATATCTTTGGGGGGGGGGGAGTCTGCTTTTCCTCCCAAAGTAAGAATCCCTGAATGCTATAAAATATCCTTAGAAAAAAGCAGCAGAGAAAGGGCAACAGTAAGAGGGCAGGCACAAATGAGAGATGTAACAGAGGAGAGGTGTTTGGTTTCCAGTGGCAGTGGCAGTTCCAGTATCACCCAGATGAACACAAGAGCAATTAGGAGGAGAAGTAGGAACACTGATTGACCTAGTAGTACAGCTGATTAATTCTGTATCCAGGAAGAGAGATTTAAGGACAGAAACGAAAGCCACTGCAAGCAGAAGGACACTGATGAATTACCACAATTAACATTTCTGATAGCCTAAAGCAACTAGCACAGCATGATAAAATGTGGAACACAGAAGTTACAACAGCTGAGAGATAGAGAACTCAATTGAAGATTGAGAACTCAATCTAGATAAAGACTCTTCTGGAGAAAGCAGCACCAACATCCTGTTAAGAAACAAAACAAAATAAAACAAAACAAACAAACAAAAAAAGAATTAGTTCAAGCTTTACAGCAGACATATATTGAGTATTTCTGCACTTAATTATGACTAACTTTATTTGTTAACTCTGTATGTGTACATACTCACAGACATACACACACACGTTATTTGCCATAGATTCTCTCAGCAAAACTTTTTTTTTTTTTTTAAGTTTTATTTTTTTAAAACATATAATATCTTTTTATCCCCAGGGGTACAGGTCTGTGAATCGCCAGGTTTACACACTTCACAGCACTCACCATAGCACATACCCTCCCCAATGTCCATAACTCACCCCCCCAACCCCCTCCCCCCATTAACCCTCAGTTTGTTTTGTGAGATTAAGAGTCACTTATG
>NW_019154107.1:8849089-8878368 GCF_002288905.1 Enhydra lutris kenyoni | reverse complement strand
ACATCCCCAGGGGTACAGGTCTGTGAATCGCCAGGTTTACACACTTCACAGCACTCACCATAGCACATACCCTCCCCAATGTCCATAACTCACCCCCCCAACCCCCT
This sequence comes from Enhydra lutris kenyoni, assembly GCF_002288905.1. Classification (NCBI taxonomy): domain Eukaryota; kingdom Metazoa; phylum Chordata; class Mammalia; order Carnivora; family Mustelidae; genus Enhydra; species Enhydra lutris. The sequence goes on along the minus strand of NW_019154107.1, from coordinate 8,878,261 downwards.
CCCCCCATTAACCCTCAGTTTGTTTTGTGAGATTAAGAGTCACTTATGGTTTGTTCTCAGCAAAACTTTTAATAATTTAATTTTCAAGCAAATTTTGAAAGTGTTGCCTTCAGGCATTATTAGAGAGATACATTTAAAATAGATGAACCTGAAAGTATATAGCATTTAATATCCTGGTATTGAATAGGATAGACTAGGAAGTACATTACTGACAAAAGGCACCCTGCTGTTATGTTGATTGTGTCCCCTTCCAGTTTTTTTTTTTTTTATGTTCCCTCTGCTTATACTAGATTGTTTTTCTACTGTCCAGTCATCTTCTGCCATAGGTCAGTCTTACTGCTTTGAAGTCATTCCCCAGGCCCAGTTGCCTATTTAGCTCTTTATCAAGTTCTGAAGCTCTACTCTCAGGAAGAGAACCATGTTTCTTCATTCTCACACACATATGAAATGATGATATAAAAGAAATATACTTGTAATTAAGGAGGAAATTCATCAATAGGAAGAACAAGCATTGGTAGTGTGCAAGTCATTAGTGCAGTTTGCTAAGTATTTCTGTACTTTTAGGTACATATTAGGATTACATTTCCCTGACATTGGTTAAGTATGGCATAGATTCATGGATTTGCTTGGCCAATAAGTGTGAAACAGAAAAGAAATATACCTCTTTTGTAGCAGATTTAAGAGGTGATGAGTGCTTTCAATTCTCCTCACTCTGCAAGGCTGTCATGGAACAAATTTCATCAGTCTGGGTTCCTGAGTGTTCACAATGAGCCTTTAGTTCCCTATGTCATATAGCATGAGTGAAAAATAAATTTTTGTTGGATTAAGCCACTGAGGCTTGGGGTATGTTTGCTACAACACCATAATGACCCTCACACACACAACACACACACTCTGCCTGATACTGCTGTTAAAGTTCAAACAGCTGTGGTAGCAATACTCTGCTGTGATATACAGGGAATTTAAAAAAAATTGATGTCTTCAGTTCAGAATTTAACAAACACATAAACTAGAGAGAAATTTGCATACAAATAACGTAGGGCCAGATGACCCAGGACAATGAATTTCAAATTGTGCTAGGGTGATCTCTAGGGATTTCTCTGAATCTCATTAGAGATTACCTGAGGGATTTGAGGTGGGGAGTTCTCTATAGACCCTTATCAAGCAAAAAACATCTGTTTCTGAGATCAACTGAGATAATCTGTTTATAAATGGGGTTTCCATATACTGCATTTGAGCAAAAGATCACATGGTGAAATAATACTGGGAAAAACATTCTTTTGAGAATAACAGATAGCATAAAATGTTGGTGATATATATCAAATTTCTCACCACTTGTTAACTATAGCATGTTCATTCATACTTCAGCATCTTTGTGTGAGCTGAAACACATCCTCTCCTTCCCAGTCTCTTATCTCACAAACTGCTATGACCTCTTTAACATATACATAAAATGTTGCCTTCTCTGTAAATCACCCCAGATGCATGTTTGGGAATGTACGCAGGTACACACACACACAAACTAATATATGCTGTTCTTTCCCTTATTGTGTTCTTCCATCATTGAATTTACCACAGTATAGTGTAATCAGTTTGTTACTCTCTCTGCTTTACTAGATTATGAGTGGCTGGCAGGGTCTAGAAAAATACAAGTAGTTTGGAATGACTAAAATAATATTTAAATGATAAAACTTAATTTTGTTTACTTAATTTGCTTTGCTATATTGTTTTCAGCAAGATGAGTAACTAAAATTCTAGGTCTTTCTCATATTCTGCCTTAAACATTTAACATGAATTCCCCATAGGCTATGAAATTAGATGTTATCTGAATAACTACCACAATTTTATAGTTGAATACATTTTTGTCATTTCTATGCATAAACTATAACTAATAAAGACAACCAATCTGGAATAACAGAAACTGAAGCATTTGTTCTTTATTATTTCAGATACTCCCTACCCTTCCCTACTGACAGAAAGACATCTAATGAATCCTTTATACCTTTATGTTTTGATTTTTAGAAGTTTTGCTCATGATGTAAATTCTTCTCTTTGTGTATTCAACAAAAACATTCAGTTTTCAAAATATACCAACTATACAAACTGGCATACTAGATTCCATTTACAGAGTACCTCTACATATGAATAAAATGTTTATATTTTACAAGTAACAGTGTCTTGTAAAGATCTGTTATTCAGGAAAGGCTGCAACAAATAACAGTAATTTTAATATGCATCCATCTAATGAGAAAAACAAAAAAAATAGTTTGGGTTTTTATTTACAAGTACTTATGGAAAGGGAAGGACCATCATTTTGTTTTCATTTCAAAATATAACAGAAAAATATTACTATCTGTACTCCTATTCCCTCCTTAGAAGAGATTCTATCAGAGTTTTTTTTTTTTTTCTTAATTCTACTATAGAGAGGAACAATTAGGAAGAGGTGAGGTGCAGTATTTTAACTCTCAGTGTTAAACAGTAAATACCTATTCCAAAAGAGCATCAGAAACCTACCTCAACTTCAAGATTGTCTTAGCCTAGAGCCAAGCTTGAAGTACATTTGTCAAAGCAGAGAGTTTAAAAACACAATTATTGTAGTTATTTATGTATTTGTTAGGTTTAGTTTTTTTCCATAGAAATGAACAGACCATCAAATTTGTAAGTATATTTTTGCAGACGGCAGTGTTCCATTTGGGGTGCTGTTTTTATAAGGGGAGTGTTTTTGCAGATTTTCAGTAAGTATGTTTAAAATATGATGACATAATTTATGTCCCTCAAGAAAATGTAGTTATTACAAGTAATGACTTGCAATGACTAAATTCTAAAAAATCAAAATACATTTTGTTTATTCTGCATTTTAAGGGATAATACATAATTCCACTTTCTTTTTAGGCATTTCAACAAATGTTTGTGGACACCTACTGTGCATCAAGTATGGTAAGTACTGGAAACTTAAAAAATCAATGTCTTTTATACCCCCAGGAGCTCAGTAAAGAAAGACATCAATAAAAATCTGCAATTGGGTTACATTCGCATTATAGAAGAATGTACCAGATCCAGGGGTATCTCGGTAGAGTATGAAAGAATATGGCATGCTGACAAGAATCAACTTATTCAAGATGGCTCCAGAAAAAATGTGAGGAAAATGGTAGAAGTGAGAATAGGACAGACAAGCTAAAGGGACCTTTGGGTAAGTAGTGGCCAGGGTGTGAAGTGCTATAAAGCCTTATCAAGGTGTTTGGAGGCTGATTATGTCCAGTGAAGAATTTTAGGTAAAGGAGTGGCATGTCATGGTCAGGATTACTTTTGAAAGTGGTCACACTGGTGGCAGTAAATGTCATGATGTATGATGGCAATGTGATAGGGGTTGACTTAATTTTTCCTTTTTTCCTTTTATTTTCCAATTTTTTTTTGCACTGAATCTGTATGTTACTTGGTAATTCAAAATTCTTTATGTGGTGAAGTGGACTGAAATCTAATTGTCTGCTTTCTTTTGTAAAAAGCAAGCTTCATCAAACTGAGTTATATACATACACCTTGTTCACTACTCTAGTTCCAGTCCTGAATACATAGAAAATAAATATTTGTTGAATGAATAAACGCTAGTATGAATGGAGACAAGAGAGATTAAGGTATTTTCTTATGACCAAAAAGAAGGTTCTCTGCCTCACACTCAACCAGTGTACACTGGTGTAACAGAGATGGGTTATGTACAATAAACACACCTATTTAAAAAATAGAGTAGGGATGCCTGGGTCGCTCAGTTGGTTAAATGTTTGCCTTGGGTTCAGGTCATGATCCCAGAGTCCTGGGATTGAGCCCCACGATCAGACCCCAACATCATCATCAGGCTCCTTGCTCAGCAGGAGTCTGTCTGCTTTTCTCTCACACTCTGCCCCCTCCCTGCTCCTTCTCTCTCTCTCTCTCTCTCTCTCTCTCTCTCTCTTAAAAATAGAAGAATAGAAGTATTGTCTATTTCAGTTTTGAAATCTTTCTAGGGAGGCTATGCAAGAGACTACTACCCAGTGGGTAGATAATGTTCCTTTGTTGGGCTCTACCTCTGCTTCCTAGACCACTATTCTCCTGCCCAAAAGGTCCCTCCTTTTCTGTTCTCTTTAGCCACCTCGGAAAATTGAGCTTTGGAGAGTATATTCTCCTTGTTCAGTTTTTTTTTCAGTCTTCTTTTTGTTCATATAAAGTTTGAGAACCAAGCATGGTTTTAAATCACAGACAGTTAGCCTCTTTCATTTCAGATTTTCTCAAGAACTTGGCCAGCTTCTTACTGTTTGATTTCAATAAGCTCTGTGTGCCAACAGTCAAACCTACAGCTCCTTGCCAAACAAAATCTTCCCAGTTGCTATTGTTCTTTGATTTTTTTTAGTTTTTACTGAGAAATAATTGACGTACATCACTGTGTAAGTTTAAGGTATACAGCGTGATGGTTTAGTTTTTATATACTGTGATATTCTTTGAGTTTTAGACCCTATTCTTATCCCTCTGAATATAATTCCTGGTACCATGAGAATATGACAGTATTTTCTTTTCCTAAGACATTTTGTTTAACTGAGAGGAATTTATGGGTACTGCAATCTTCATTGTGAGACTCAGATATGTTTACACAGAGGTAATTTGATCCATTCTCGTGTTTCAGCGGTTTGCATAATGATCAACTCTTGCTTTGAAACTTTTACGCAATTCTGAGGTTTAATAAGCCCCTTTTGGCACAAAGCATTTCTTAAAATTTTCTATTACTGTTTGGGTTTCAGAATCACTTGCCTTTTTCAACCATACAAGCCCCTGAGGGACAGAAGAAGAAAGAGAGAAGCAGACTCCCCACTGAGCAGGAAGCCCAACTTAGGGCTTGATCCCAGGACCCATGACCTGAGCCCGTGGCAGAATCCTAATCCTATATGCTTGTTCAATTCTACTTGCAAATTATTTAATTATTTTGTGAGATCAACTATTTCTTAGTAATACCTTGTAAACATAACCAATAGCAACCAACACTTACTACTAACACTTTATTATTCCTTTACTTCCTTGGTGCTACAAGTTCATTATATACCTGACTTAATTTTTTTGTTATTGCAGTTGAGAGTTTACTAAATATTTCTTACTACATAATATGGACCTCTTTACCTTCATTTTCCAGTAATAATGTATTACTTCTTCACTGTGTTGTACCTTGTGAGGATAGGCATCCTTGCTTTGCTCCTGATCTTAGAGGAAAATCCTTCAATTTTTCACCATTGAGTATGATGTTAGCTGTAGGCTTGTCATATATGGCTTTAACTATGTTTAGGTGGTTTTCTACTATTCCTAGTTTGTTCAGTGTTTTTGTCCTGAAAGGGTGTTTCAATTTGTCAGGTGCTTTTTCTGAATTTGTTTAGATGATTGTATGATTTTTATCCTTCATTCTGTTAATGTGGTATATCCTATTGATTGATTTTTCATATGTTGAATCATCCTTGCACTCAAGGGATCAATTCTGCCATATTATGGTGTATGATTCTGTTAATGTGCTCTTTAATTTGGCTTGGTGGCATCACAATTCCAGACTTCAAGCTCTATTATAAAGCTGTGATCATCAAGACTGCATGGTACTAGCACAAAAATGGACACATATATCAATGGAACAGAATAAAGAACCCAGAAATGGACCCTCAACTCTATGGTCAACTAATCTTTGACAAAGCAGAAAAGAATTTCTAATGGAAAAAGATAATCTCTGATAAAAAGCAAAAATTGGGCAGCTATATAGAGAAGAATGAAACTCAACTGTTTACCATACACAAAGATAAACTCTAAATGGATGAAAGACCTCGATATGAGACAGGAATCTATCAAAATACTAGAGGAGAACATAGGCACTAACTTCTTCGACATTGGCCACAGAAACTTCTTTCAAGACATGTCTCCAAATGCAAGGGAAACAAAAGCAAAATGAACTATTGGGACTTCATCAAGATTAAAAGCTTCTGTACAGCAAAAGAACATTCAACAAAACTAAAAGCCAACATATGGAATGGGAGAAGATATTTGCAAATGACATATCAGATAACGGGCTGGTATCCAAGATGTATAGAGAACTTATCAAACTCAACACCCAAAGAACAAATAACCCAATCAAGAAATGGACAGAAGACATGAACAGACAGTTCTCCACAGAAGACATACAAATAGCCAACAGACACATGAAAAAATGCTCAACATCACTCATCATCAGGGAAATACAAGTCAAAACCACAGTGAGATACCACCTCACACCAGTCACAATGGCTACAATTAAGTCAGTAAACAATAGATGTTGGCGAGGATGCAGAGAAAGGGGAACCTTCTTACAAGCTGGTACAGCCACTCTGGAAAACGGTATGGAGGTTCCTCAAGAAGTTAAAAATAGAGCTATCCTAAGATCCGGCAATTGCGCTACTAGGTGTTTATCCCAAAGATACAAATATAGTGATCCAAAGGACCACATGCACCTCAGTGTTCATAGCAGCAATGTCCACAATAACCAAATGGTGGAAAGAGCAGAGATGTCTATTGACAGAAGAGTGGACAAAGAAGGTACACAATGGAATATTACTCAGCCCTTGGAAAGGATGAATACTTACCACTTACATTGACATGGGTGGAACTAGAGGGTACTATGCTGAGTGAAATAAGCCAAAGACAGTTATCATATGCTTTAACTTATATGTGGACTATAAGAAACAGTGCAGAGGATCATATAGGAAGGGAGGGAAAACTGAATGGGAAGTCATCAGAGAGGGAGAAAAACCATGAGAGATTCTTAATTATAGGAAACAAACTGAGGGTCGCTGGGGAGCACATGTGTGGGGAGATGGGGTAATTGGGTGATGGGCATTAAGGAGGGCACGTGATATGATGAGCACTGGCTATTGTATGCAACTGATGAATTATTGAACACTAAAAACAAAAATGAACTAAGCACATTCCCTTGCATAATCCTCAGATGGCCTTCACCACCATGTGACATTGAACAGACATGCTATCTATGTTTTTGCCTCAATTCCAGGTTTCAGATAGTTTCTGTGACACCAGAATTCTTTCAAAAAACATTTTCTAAAAGAGATTTGGTTGTATAAAGCAAAACTCCACTGTGTCGGTTAAGATGCCACATTCAACTTCAAGTTCCAATTGTACTGCTTTGCCATACTCCTATAGGAACAGCTTGTGTTTTTGCAAGTCTCTATCACTTCCAGGCTGTTTTGTTCTCTGTTGCTTGACCTGAAGTCCTGAAGTAAGCTTTAATCTCCACAAAACACTCCAACAGAAGATAAAAGAAGGAACATTTCAACAGTAGTGAGAAAACTATGGAGAACATGGTGAAGTACAGAAATCCATGATTTCACTATTGCGGTAAATACTGAGTTTTAATGAAGTTTTATAAATACATTCACAGGATAAATGATAAAGTTATGTATAAATCCAAATAGTTTTCATCTCACAATTATAGGAAATGAAAAACTAATATCTTTTTTTTTTTTTTACATAGAGCTAGAAATACATTTTCTACTTTTCGGAATACTTGTCATTTGGAGAATGTGTCATAAGAGTGAAGTTTTAGAACTGGGAAATACATCTGTGTTCATTGGAATGGAAAAAGAAGCCAAAACAAATTAAACATATTTACCTTTTTTTTCTAAATGGAATTATGTTGCTACTGAGATATGCGGGATAACAGATTTCAGGACATCTCTTTGGAAACACTTATTTTGCTGAAAAGATGCTATGTCTTTGGGAAAATTTTATGCAAATTTGCAAAATAATGCTTTTCTTCTCTGAATAAATATTTCAGAAGCATTGCTGTTTTGTACCAAGCATGTATGTGTGTGTGTGTGTGTGCGTGTGTTGTGTTTTTGTTTTTGTCTAATTTTGTATATTTCATTGGTCTTTCCATGATTATTATACTTTTTTATTGTGGTAAAAAATATAACATGATATCTACCCTCTTAACACATTTTAAGGGCATAGTAAAATATTAACAATAAGCACAATATTGTACAGCATATCTTTAGAACTTTTTCATCTCACATGACAAACTTCACACCCATTGGACAGCAATTCCTCATTTGCCCTGACCACCCCCCCCAAGCCCCTGGCAAGCACTTTTCTACTCTCTGGTTATATGAATTTGACTATTTTAGATTCCTCATGTAAGTGGAATCATGCAGTATTTGTCCTTCTGTGACTGGTTTATGTCCTCAAGGATCATTTAAGTAGTAGCATAAAAAGAATTGTCTACTTTTATGGCCAAAGAGTATTTCATTTTAAATATCTACCATATTTTCTTCATCTCATTATCTGTTGATGGACATTGTAAATAATACTGCAATAAACATGGAATGCAGGTACCTCCTCAAGATCCTGATTTCAGTTATTTTAGATAAATAACCAGAAGTGCAATTGCTGGGTCACACAGTAGTTACATTTTTTAAATTTTTTTAGGAACTTCCATAGTGTTTTTGTACTTTGGATGCAACATTTTACATTCCCAACAAAAATTTGCAAGGGTCCCATATATTTCCACATACTTAACAATTCTTGTTATTTTGTGTTTTTTTTTTCATTTTATTTAAATTCTAGTTAGTTAAAATACAGTGTTATATTCATTTCAGGTGTACAATATAGTGATTCAGCACTTCCATACATCACCCTGTGCTCATCGCAAGTGCCCTCCTTAATCCCTATCACCTATTTCACCCATCCCTCCACCCACCTCCCCTCTGGTAATCCTCAGTGTATTCTCTAGAGTTGAACTTGTTTCTTGGTTTGCCTCTCTCTCTTTTTGCCTTTTGCTCATTTGTTCTGTTTCTTAAATTCTACATATGAATGAAATCATACAGTATTTCTTTCTCTGATTGGCTTATTTTGCTTTGCATTATATTCTCTGGCTCTATCCATATTATTGCAAATGGCAAGATTTCATTCTTTTTTATGGCTGAATAATATTCCATTGTATGTATATGTGTAGATCTTTTATATGTGTGTATGTGTATATGTAAATATATATATATGTATATTTACATATACACAATACATACTACATCTTCTTTATTCATTTGTCTCTTGATGAACACTTGGGTTGCTTCCACAGTTTCCCTATTGTAAATAATATTGCAGTAAACAGAGCTGCATGTATCACTTTGAATTAGTGTTTTTGTATTTTTAAGGTAAATACCCAGTAGTGTGATTCCTGGATCATATGGTAGTTCTATTTTTTTTAATATTTTTTATTTGTTTATTTTGAGAGAGAGAGAGACAGAGTGAGAGAGAGCATGAGAGGGGAGGTCAGAGGGAGAAGCAGACTCCCCATGGAGCTGGGAGCCCGATGTGGGACTCGATCCCAGGGCTCTGGGACCATGACCTGAGCCGAAGGCAGTAGCTTAACCAACTGAGCCACCCAGGTGCCCAGGGTAGTTCTGTTTTTAATTATTTGAGAAATCTCCATACTGTTCACAGTGACTGTACCAGTTTGCATTCCTACCAACAGGGCAGGAGGGTTTTTTCTCCACATCCTCACCAACACTTTTTTCCTGTGTTTTTATTTTAGCCATTCTGACAGGTGTCAGCTGATATCTCAATGTAATTTTGATTTGCATTTCTCTGATGATGAGTGATCCTGAGCATCTTTCTCTGAGTCTATTGGCTATCTGTATGTCTTCCTTGGAGAAATGTCTGTACATATCTTATGCCATCCCTTTAATTGGACTATTTGTTTTTTGGGTACTGTGTTATATTAGTTGTCTATATATAGTTCTTTTTATTAGTTCTTTTTAGATTTTGGATGCTAACCACTTATCAGATATGTCACTTGCAAATATCTTCTCCCATTCAATAGGTTGGCTTTTAGGTGATTGTTTCCTTAGCTGTGCAGAAACTTTATTTTGATGTAGTCTCAATCGTTTATTTTTGCTTTTGTTTCCCTTGCCCCAGGAGACATATCTAGAAAAATGTCACTACAGCCAATGTCAGAGAGATTTCTACCTGTGCTCTCTTCAAGGATTTTTATGGTTTCAAGGTCTCACATTTAGGTCTTTAATCCATTTTGAGTTTTTGTGTATGGGGTAAGAAAGTTTCATTCTTCTACATGTTGCTGTCCAGTTTTCTCAATACCATTTGTTGAAGAGACAATCTTTTTTGCCATTACATATTTTTCCTCCTTTGTCAGACTAATTGACCATATAATTGTGGGTTTATTTCTGTTTTTTTTTTATTCTGTTCCATTGACCTATGTGTCTGTTTTAGTGCTGGTACCAATCTGTTCTAATTACTGCAGCTTTGTAATATAACTTGAAGCCTGGAGTTGTGATACATCCAGTTTTATTTTTCTCTTTCAAGATTGTTTTGGCTATTCAGGGTCTTTTGTGGTTCTATACAAATAGGATTGTTTGTTGTAGTTCTGTGAAAAATGCTATTGGTATTTTGATAGGGATTGCATTAAATGCATAGATTGCTTTGGGTAGTGTAGACATTCAATAATAAAATAACTAGGAATAAACTTAACCAAAGAGGTAAAAGATCTTTACTTCAAAAACTATAAAACATTGTTGAAAAAAATTGAAGACAACACAAAGAAAAGAAATCACATTCCATGTTCATGGATTAGAAGAACAAATATTGTTGAAATTTCTATACCACAAGAAGTATTTCTTTATTAACTAACATATATGTTATTATCTTATGCAACCAACCATACACAGTTACAGAAATTGACCTTTCTATTTTACTAATGTTTTGGACTTTTATTTGAAGATAGGATAAATGATTCATTCTTTCAGTTTAAAAGGCATTATACACAGCAATATTAATGGAAAACAGAAGATATTTGATGAAAAATAAGATTCAAACAGTTCATACCAAAATATAAGCATTTATAAAATTTGTAAAATGAACTAATAATATTTGACAGGGATCATTTAATTCTACACTTGTCATTGAACACATTAACATTCCCGTCATCATTTTAAATCTCTCAATGTAATTCTAAATATAAATCTACCAAATATCAAATGTTGGGATTTAATATTGATGTTTTATGTCTTTTATCTCCTCCCCAAATTAGGCTTTGAAATCAAGTTGTCTCTTTTACAAAACATAGTTAAGAAGAAGCTAAAACAAACACTGAATATATTAAATAGACTGACTTTTCTGTTAGAGCATAAAATGGTCAATTTACTTGAAGATTTACATTTAAACAGTTGTGTTGTTATCCTAATATGATAGAATTTTCCAAGGGAATATAACAAAACACATGAAGGAAAGAAATATTATCTAAAGAGAAAGAATGTTTTATTTTTTTTAAAAAAAGCTTTTATATAAATATATTAACTTTATATTTCATCTAGTTTATCAGTATTTTAATTTACTGCACAGTTAACAATTTGGTTTTTATTTTATTTTATTTTTTTTAAAGATTTTATTTATTTATTTGACAGAGAGAGATCACAAGTAGACGGAGAGGCAGGCAGAGAGAGAGAGAGAGGAGGAAGCAGGCTTCTTGCTGAGCAGAGAGCCCGATGTGGGACTCGATCCCAGGACCCTGAGATCGTGACCTGAGCCGAAGGCAGCGGCTTAACCCACTGAGCCACCCAGGCGCCCCAACAATTTGGTTTTTAAACCTTTAATATTCCCATGAAAGTATCTGATTAAAATATGAAAAAGAAACTTTCTCACAAAGCTTTTTGTGAGGATAAAACCTTACTCTTTCACTCACATCACAGTTAGCAAATTGCTTTCACATTCAATGTCTCTTTAATTTTCATCCCCACAAGCTGTATATTAGACAGTTTGGACAGGTGAAATTATTGCCATTGTTACATTTTAGATAAATAATGCTCAGGCCCAAAATTTGTACATGACTTACCCCAAGGTCACTGAGCTATCAAGTGGCAAGGCCAAAACTTGTTCTACAATTCAGATCTTGTATAGATGGCTTAGAAGAGAGTTTATATTTAGAAATATTTTATTATCATAATATTTCACCTTCTTTATTTTTTTTAAAGATTTTATTCATTTATTTGACAGATAGAGATCATAAGTAGGCAGACAGGCAGGCAGAGAGAGAGGAGGAAGCAGGCTCCCTGCTGAGCAGAGAGCCCAACTCGGGGCTCGATCCCAGAACCCTGAGATCATGACCTGAGCTGAAGGCAGAGGCTTAATCCACTGAGCCACCCAGGTGCCCCTATTTCACCTTCTTTAAAGAACCGGTAATTCGTCTTTCCCCTAACACATTAGAGCATGAAATTCTTCTATTTTATTCAATTTATAAAAAATATTTCATAAGTGATAACTAAGATATTATACGGAGTCAAACTAAGATATTATACGGAATCAAACTGTTCTATTCCACTTATGTTTGGAAATATGAACAGCTGTTGGAATGCACAGGTGAAAAATTTCAATTTGTGTGTAAAGGAGAAGTCTAGTGACTCTAAGGATAAGAGAATTAAGGCAATTTAGCTCTGCAAAGGAAAACTGCTCTGGGAATTATTTAAGGTGGTTAAATTACATAGCTTTCCCCCTACAATCTGTCAACAATAAAGAGATTAAGACTTCATTTGCAAGCTTTATGTTTAATGCAAAATGACAGTAATTGACATTTAAAAACTGTATGGTACAAAACTCTACATGACACAGGCAGAAACTTGTATAAGATTTGGAGCCTAGCTCCTATACATATTCACTTCAATTGTCTATTACAAGATCTCGAGTGTTTTTGGTAGTTGAATGTTCTAAATATTACCCATGAGAATGCAAAAATGTCACCTGAGATAGTACTACAGAAAATCAAATTATGGACACAGAGTACATATTACTTTTAACTTTTGGCCCTTCTTTAAGACTGAGAGACTTAGAATTCCTAAAAGGTAACATTATATGAATCAGTTGCCCTATTTGCATAATTTGCTTTTCAGTGCCAAGTAACAGGCTCTGACCCAGATGATCTCAAAGTAAATTGTCAGCAGGCCAATAAAAAAAATTGAGCAGATGGATGTCATTTTTCAAAATTAGGCTTTCTTTGACAATAATCATTTGTGATGTTCTAAGATAATAAGAATCAGTAGGAAGAATTCATCAGGCATTTTCTTACATAAGTATGTTTACAGTTTACAGAGGCAGAGGGATGACTCACAGAAAGGAGGAAATTCCCTCCTAATTTCATGAGAGAGTTCCAGTATAAACACACACACACACACACACACACACACACACACATCAGTTGCTTAGGGTTGAAGAATATAATACGTTCCTCCATGTTAAGCATGTTAGAATATCTCTCATTTTTATCCTGTGTATAAGTTTGGACAATTTTCATCTCCATTCCCAGTTTCTATATATTGTATTGCTGAAGTTGTAAAAAAGATCATCATATTTTATAAAGAACAATCTGTCTCTTCAATTAATGGCCACTGCTAAATTTGAAATTTACATCCTACACACCAGTCTGGTTACAAAATAATTAATTTGATTCAGATGTTTAATTAAGCATGACAAGGAGGCTTTAGTTTTAAGTTAAGAGAGAAAAAAATGAAAGAGTCGCCTTGGAAAAGCCTGGAGCATATTTTGCAGAGCATCTTGGAACAAACAGTTTTAACTAAAGACTTAGTTAGCCTATTCCTTTGATGACTTCATTAACAAGTCAAAGTCTTCAGACCCATGAGGCCTATGACAGAGAATACTCTAGTAGCTAGATGTAGGACACATAGAGATGTAGGACACATAGAATTTGGATTTTTTGATCAAATTGTAATAAATACCTTTAATTAAGCAGGCTTTTCCTGGGGAGTTAAAGGAAAGATAAAAGTGCCTCATTATTTATTTTTTGAGGCATTGCTTCTTCATTCCATGTTAACTGAAAGGGTCTTTTATTTATGGATATTATTATGACTTCCATAAATAGTCAATGCATACATAGTGCACATATTCCCTTTCTGTGTGCTCTATTATGTTATACAAATTCTCTTTGTTGATGTTCAAAACTATAATTAAAGCCAAGTCTTACTGTCTCCCCTTCACTAACACTTATATTTTGTTGTAAGCAAAGGAACAAGAGTTGAGCTTATCATGGTGATTTATTTGATTTTCATTTCAGTGATAAATTTACATCTGTCCTCACACAGAATGGAGAGCAATCAGTGAACATTCACAGAACTGACATAAAAGCCAACTTAAATTTTCTAAAACACAATAATCATTAGACAACCTGCAATTGCTTTTCTTTTTTAAATTTTCACTTATAAGAATATTTTGTGTAGAATTATAGTCTCTGTTAATAAGTCAGGAAATGTCAACTTGTCTGACAAATGTTCTCATATCCTAGATTTACAGCAGTATCTATGCTCAGGAAGAGGTTTTAAAACAGGCAGCAATTTTATACAAATCCTTACAAAATAATCATGGATACCAAATCAAAGGCTGAATGTCATTCAGTAATATTTAACTAAAGGAAGGGAGGTGAACACCATGGGAGAAAGGAGGGGCATGAAATGGTGTCAAAATCTCTAGGCGAGATGTTTCAAATCTAAGAGTTCCTGAGTTTCTTTCTTTTTATCCCCCCCCCCCGAAGCTGTTTTCTTTTCTTTTCTTTTTTTAAATTTCTTTACAGTGTTCCAGAATTCATTGTTTATGCACCACACCCAGGGCTCCACGCAATATGTGAGTTCCTGAGTTTCTTATATGCTCTATGTCTCTGCCCAAGCCATATAAAGAGCAATGAAAATCCACCGAAGCTAAGGGCAGAATATTGTATCTACCATCCGATACCAGATAGAGAAAAAAAAAAAAAACACACACACACACAAACAAACAAAACCCTTATAAACAATTGTTCTATTACAACAGCTATTCCCAGTACAACAGTGGGTTGTGTGGTGATCCTCTATCTTTAAAGATGTAAGAGGTTTTGAACCTAGCCCAGTCTTCCCTGTAACACTAAGGAATTTATGGGTGTATGTTAGATCCAAGGTCTTCCTGAGCACTATGAATCAGACCAAGTACCTATATTTCATTGTCCAGGAGGTTTATCAAGTGATGTGTAACTAGTATTGATGAGACATAGTTGCACCAGAGAATAGGAGCTACTTTTTAACCCTTGAAGGCTCTACGTGCCTTGCAAGGTACAGAAGTTGAAGAGTCAAAGTAGTCTGTGCCAATTCAATCTCATATACTGTGATCATACATGTTCTAAGAATGGAGTGACTGGGGCATTAGTAGTTGTGTTTATAAATCAAAAGATCACTACAGTGCTTCTGTGTGTGCTGTGTTGCCTCCTGTTCAGTATCCCTTTTTATAACAAAGTAAACTTGATGTTGGGGAAAGTGCACTATGTATCCTAAGACTGACAACCCAAACTTAGACTTCTCCCTCTGGTTGATCAGAGTGTAACCTGTACACATCTATTTCATTGAGCTTCCATTTCATGTTTGAAGTGTACCTTTGGCTTTCCTGATAAAGTATGATTGTAGTATTATTCTGCTTCTTTTACTATACTTTTGATTTTACTTCAAAAGCCCCTGACCTTTCTTCCATCTTCTAAGTACATCAATTTACCACTGAGGTGGATGGATCAAAATTGTTAGACTTATACACATCTGGATTTTCATCCTAGCTCTGAAACTCAAGGATTATTTTATGCTGAGAAAATCAGTTAATTTCTTGGAGCATCAATTTCTTATTGGTATGCCAGGTGTTCCATATCTCAAAATTTTATTTACACCACATATAAGATTATTTTGAATGTATAAATGGATGAATGAATGAAAACACACCTAGTAAGTACACCTATATGGGGACACTTGGGTGGCTAAGTGTCTGCCTTCAGCTCAAGTCATGATCCCAGGGTTCTGGGATCGAATCCCGAACTGGGCTCCTTGCTCAGGAGGAAGACTACTTCTCCTTTTGCCTGCCTCTTCCCCTGCCTGTACTCTTTATCTCTCTCTCTCTGTCAAATGAATGAATCAATGAATAAATAAAATCTTTTAAAAATACACTTACATGAACCTATATGTTACAAAAATTAAGAATAGCTGTAATCAGTCTTTGCATCTTATAATGCCTGTGGTGGGGGACACTATGTGGCATGCACTATACCATATATTTACATAGATTATATCACCCAAAACACCAATGTAAACACTATATTCATTTTACATAAAATCAGAAGTCCTGAGAGTTTTTGCCTGTAATTTGAACTTTATTAAATATAACTGCTAGGAATCAAGGACATTTTATCAATTTCATCAAGAGCATTGTATTAATACCATCATATGTAATCTTCTAAACAAGTCCATAAGTACTATGATCCCATTTCATAGAAAGAAATGGATATTTAGAATTATTAGCATGTTGTGAAGCAAGTATTGAAGTTAAAGGTTGCCTTATTCTAAAGTCTATAATCTTTCAATTAATAAGGCTACCTCCAATTAATTCAGTAATTAGAACACAGTATGTGAGAAATATATATTTGATGAATGCATACAAATTACTTTTGTACTTTGTTCTTTTGAGGTAATATCATTTTATTATCTTACTCTGGAAAAGGGGTGCAATATCAATCAACCTGTGGATGACAGGAAAATATGTGGCTGATATTACAACAACTTATATTAACATCATCTCTGATAGAGAATTTTACAACATCTGGAACCACTAAAATTAGAAGAAATTTTAGAGTGTTAAAACAAAATGTAGTAAAGGAAGAAAATATTCTTATTTAAAAGACAGTATTTTTTAAAGGCCTCATTTAGATAGAGAGAGAGCTATTATTTTACTGAATTATATGTAATTGAAACTTTGCTACAACATTGCCCATAATCTGTTGAAGAGTACAATTAGAATATTGAAGGGAAAACAGGATAATAGACAGAAAGGTGTGGGATAATAGAAAGTATAATTTGTTTGACTGGCATAGAAAAAGTTGACTGATGTAACAAAGCCAAGGACAGATGTTGGGGGAAAAAGGACTTTACAAGTCAAAGGAAAGAAATACTATTTGTTTGGGTTGAATTGTGTCACCCAACAAAAAAAATATGTTAAAGTCCAAATCCCAGGAACCTTTGAATGAGACATTATTTCGAAATCAGGTCTTTGCAGATGTAATCAAGTTAAGATCAGGTTGTTAGAGTTAGTCTTAATCCAATATGACTAGTATATTTATAAGAAGAAGGAAACTTTGGGCACACACAGACAGGAGAATGCCATTTGAAAACACAAGCACATTAAGAGAAGACACTTATGTGTAGACAGAGGCAGAGATTGGAGTTATACTGTCACAAGCCAAGAACATCTCGGGTTACCAAAACCTAGAAGATGAAAGGAAGGATCCTCCCCCAGAAGCTTAGAATCTTCATAGGGAGTAAGGCCCTGTCAAGATCCTTGATTTCAAACTTCCAGCCTCTAGAATTTAGAGTAAATTTCTATTGTTTTAAGCCACTAAGATTATGGTACTTCCTTAAAGCAGTTTCAGGAAACCAATATACTATTTTAATAACTTCATTGGCAGGGGGAACCCTAAAGACAAATAAACAAAAACCTCCACACTTACCTTTTCATAGGCGATAGAATATACAAAGTTGTTTTAGAGTGGGGAGTTGTGTGAAACTCTCAATTTTCACTCTGTAAATATCTTAACATGGGTATGTTCTCATTCTTGACAAAGATTTGAAGTGAAAATGAAAGCTTTTTCACTGTTTTATAAATCTGTGATAACATGATTTTTCTTTGTCTTCAACAATGAATATATTGTTTTCCTCATTGCTCTGTTTGCCAAATCTTGAAAAACTAAGAGCAAAGAAAAGTTGAGCCAACTTACATTTTCCTCTGAACTACCAAAGTTTTTTGAGGCTCACTTACTTCATAATTGCTTCAAGGGTTTTTACTTTTACTTTTTACTTTGATCTAGGGTCCTGGTCAGAGCAAACCACCAGAATACAGCAGTTTAAAAATGAATAACTTATTTATATGAGTTATTTATTGCTGTGTAACAAATTACCCCAAAACTTAATGGCTTAAGCCAACAACATTTATTATCTCCCAGACAATATGAGTCACAAATCTGAAAATGATTTAACTAGGCTTTAGGTTTCTCTCAAGACTGCTTACATCTATGGGCTCAATTGGGAGGAATGTGATTCCTCCTTTATTCAGGTGGTGCTGGCAGGATTAGGTTCCTCATGGGCTGCAGGACTGATGTCTTCGGTCCTCAAGAGCCGTTGACTGGAGGCCTTCCTTGGTTCCTTGCCATGTGGGCCTCTCTTGATTTATCTTGATTTATGGCATCTTGATTTATGGCAGTTTGTTTTATTAAGTGAGAGGGCAAGAGAAAGTAGCAGCAAAAAACAGTACAGTACAATAGAAGGCATACACTTTTGTAACCTATTCACACAAATATTTTGCCATATTCTATTCATTAGAATAAGATATTCTAATAATTCCAATTCTATTCATTAAAAGCAAGTCACTGGATCCAACCTATCCTCAAGGGGAGGAATTACACAAAAGCATGAATATCAGGAAATTGTGTCACTGCAAGCCAAACTAGAAACTGCCTACCATATTACTGTGGGGCCAAATGATAAATATGGCTACCACCATTAAGTGATGATATATTTACTTATTGCAATAACAAATAAATAATAATAAATAACATATCAGAAGCTAAACCAATAGGTATAATATTGTAAAAAGACTTTTCAATCAATAATTAAGAAATTAGATAAGTTTTAATGAAAAAGTAAAAAAGAATGAATGAGAATTCAAAGTATTTTTGCAAAATCACATATCAATGCCAAACATTCAGCCAACAGTTTTACATATTCTGTACTGGATGAAAGCAAAAGCTTCAAAGTCTTACACTCTTGAGTTCAAATCTACAATCCACCACTTAATAGTTTTGTGACTTTAGACAAGTTATTTAAAACTCTGAGTTCTTTTTCTTCTACTCTAAAGTGAGAGTTCTAATGCCTGCATATGATATATTTAAATCTGATCTTTCATGTAAGGTATTTAACCTGAATAAATAATAGCCATTGCTAGTTTTATGACTTTTATTATTTTAGGATTATCATTTGCTCTGCAATGAAAGAAACAGTTTTAATTAGAACAGAAGGAATGTTTCAGTATTAGAATATAATTACTGACATCAGGAGTAATACACCAGGCAGATGTATAAGCTTCATTTACGGCAAGTGAAAACAAAAAAAATCATTGAACGTGTGAAAAATTCTGCCAATAAACAGAAAACAAAATGTTACTCAAAGTAAGCACATGGAACAAAGTTGGGAAACTGACAGTACACTGAGGTATAAAGAAATAGGATGATGAAATTTGGTAGTGATTCCTAATAAAGATATCCTTCTACCTCAGGAATTAGTTTCATTGATATTCACATATAGGGCAGTTTTGTGACCTAAAGATTCAGCTTGAAATCCATGATAGATTGGTTGCCTCTATGAGTCAGTCCAATTTTTCATCTTTCCCTGTATCCACTCCACTGGAAGCTTCTCTCACTAATAAGTAGTGGGGCATAAGGATGCTGTAAACATTCTGGGTGATGAGACAGTGCCAGAGAAGGATGTCTACCCATGTCCTTCATTTGGTTTTCCATAGATTCACTGTCTCATGAACATAAGACTCTTCAAAAGAAAAATGGCCACACATGTCTTACTGTTTGCCAGGCATTTTCATGAACAACACACACACACACAACCAACATATTATTTCTGACTTATGGAGTTAGTGATTATACCATTTGTACAGAAAAGAAATCTAGATTTGAGAAGAGTTAAGAGATAAACCTAAACAAAAACAGACACACAGATCAATGGAACAGAATAGAGAACCCAGAAATGGACCCAAAACTATGTGGTCAACTAATCTTCAACAAAGCAGGAAAGACTATCCAATGGAAAAAAGACAGGCTCTTTAGCAAATAGTGCTGGCAAAACTGGACAGCAACACACAGAAGATTCTGGACCACTTTCTTACACCATGCACAAAAATAAATTCAAACTGGATAAAAGCCTAAATGTGGGACAGGAAACTATAAAATTCTAGAGGTGGACACAGGCAGCAACCTTTTTGACCTCAGTGGTAGTAACTTCCTATTAGACACATCAGCAGAGACAAGGGAAACAAAAGCAAAAATAAACTATTGGGACTTCATTAAGATAAAAAGTTTCTGCACAGTGAAGGAAACAATCAACAAAACTAAAAAGCAGCCCATGGAGTAAGAGAAGGTATCTATCTGTAAAGGATATGTCTGATAAAGGGCTAGTATCCAAAATCTATGAAGAACTTATCAAAGTCAACACCCAAAAAACAAATAATCCAGTTCAGAAATGGGTTGAAGACATGAATAGACACTTTTCCAAAGAGGACTTCCAGATGTCTAATAGACCTATGAAAAGATGCTCAACATCACTTATCAGGGAAATACAAGTCAAAACCACAATGAGATACCATCTCATGCCAGTCAGAATGGCTACAATTAACAAGTCAGGAAATGACAGATGTTGGCAAGGATGCAGAGAAAGGGGAACACGCTTGCACCCTTGGTGGGAATGCAAATGGGTGCAGCCACTCTGGAGAACAATTTGGAGTTTCCTTAGAAAGTTAAAAATAGAACTACTCTATGATACAGCAACTGCACTACTAGCTATTTACCCAAAAGGATACAAAAATACAGAATCGAAGGGTACATGCACCCCAATGTTTAAAGCAGCATTATTAATAATAGCCAAACTATGGAGAAAGCCCAAGTGTCCATCGACTGGTGAATGGATAAGGAAGATATGGTGTATATACACAATGGAATATTACTCAGCCATCAAAAAGAATGAAATCTTGCCATTTGCAATGAAATCTTTGGAGTTAGAGTATATTACGTTAAGCAAAGTAAGTCAGTCAGAGAAAGACAAATATCATATGATCTCACTCATAAGTGGAATTTAAGAAAGAAAATAGATGAACATACGGGAAGGGGAAAAGAAAAAAAGGAGACAGGGAAACAAGTCTAAGTAACTCTTAATGACAGAGAAAAAATGAAGGGGGATGGAGGGAGATGGATGGGGGATGGGATAGATGGGTGATGGGTAATAAGAAGGACACTTGTGATGAGCACTGGGTGTTGTATGTAAATGATGAATTACTGAATTCTATCCCAGAAACCAATATTGCACTGTATGTTACCTAACAAAATTAAAATTTTTAAAAAAGTACATTAATAAAAGAGGTCTAAAATCACAGAGCTCATAAATGGCAGATATTGGGTTTAAACATAGGTCTTCCCACTCCTTTCCACTAAAATCTTTCTGCAAATAAAATGTTAGAGTTAAGATCAGATTAGATTGATCTAAAAGGTAAATGATTTAGAATATCTAAAGGCAAATAATTTAGAATAACAAACTTTTTACATGACTTTGTGTTCATTTGCATTTGAGTTATATGTGTTTCCATGTTGCAAAACAAAATATTTTCATGGAACACAATGTAATGGGTGTTGTACACCAATTATTGCAGCTCACATGTTAAAGCCAGAAAATGCAGGTTCATAAGAACAATCACTTGATCTGCTTCCTCATGTATAATGATGGGTGAGAAAATTCCATCAGAAAATTTTATTTTGTTTCTGAAATCATAAAACTCTAAAGAAAATAAAATTATATTTTAATCTCTTTTTTTTATATGTTTACTGTGTCCTTTTAGATAAAAAGCCAGGAATGAATAGATTATAGATCAATAAAATGCTGTGTAATGGCAGTGTAGATAACCTACAGAAAAACATTTATTAGGACTGAATAGATAAGCTAAAGTGAACTAGAATAGCTAAAACAATTTTGAAAAAAATATGTAATTGGAAGAATCATACTATTTGATCTTAAGAATTGCTATATAGCTACAATGTGATATTGACAGAGACACATAAATAGATCAATGGAACAAAAGAGCAAAAATGAACCAAAACATAGACCCACACAAATATATCCAACTGATTCTTCTGCAAAGTGTAAAAGCAATTCAATGGAAGGAAGATATTCTTTTCAGCAGTGTGTGAATAATTAGATATCCCTAGGCAAAATCAAACAAAGAAAACACCTCATCCTGAACCTCACACTTCATACAAAAATTAACTAAAAAAATTACAGACTTAATGTAAAACTATCAGACTTCTAGAAGAGAACAGAAAAAAAAAAAACAACAAACTCCTGACCTATAGTTAGGCAAAGAGTTCTTCAAGAGGACACCATAAATACAATCTATAACAGAAAAATAAGGGTAAGTCGGGTATCACCAAATTAATTTTTTGGCTTTGCAAAAACTCTGCTAAGAGGATTAAAAGACAAGCCACAGATGAAGAATATTTGGAAATCATATATCTGATAAAGGACTCATCTGGTATTAAATGTATCAAACTGACATGTTGTATACCTCAAACTTAAACAATGTTAACTATATCTCAATTAAAAAAATAAGAAGTGAAAAAAGTATATAAAGAACTATCTACACCCAACAGTAAGAAAATGAACAATCCAGTTAGAAAATGGGCAAAGGCTTGAATAGACACTCCACCAAGGATGTCCCACATGGACTTTCTGACTAATGAAGCAGAAGGCGAAAAGTTTTGGAAAATATTTGCTTTACTGATACGGGTAGCAACTTTTTGTTTTCCTCTTTATGAATGTTCCTTCTTAGAAAATGTATATAATGTTTGGAAATATGAAATCCATCTTGAAATGAGAAAGACAAAATTCACATGATTGGTATGGGGAACAACAAGAAAAAAGAAAACCG
The DNA here is from genome assembly GCF_002288905.1 of Enhydra lutris kenyoni. Classification (NCBI taxonomy): domain Eukaryota; kingdom Metazoa; phylum Chordata; class Mammalia; order Carnivora; family Mustelidae; genus Enhydra; species Enhydra lutris. Next base: position 8,855,446 of record NW_019154107.1, on the reverse strand, counting down.
ATACCTTATTGACATTATTGAGTTACTGTATCAGCCTTTTCCCTATTTTTATAGATTTCCTCCTTCTCCTCTGAACATCTTCCCATGGGAAAAAATAATGTAGAAAATGAATACACTGGCAATGTGAGTTTTCTGTATTGTTTGAGAACATTCAATTCTGCTACAGTGGCCAAGAAGACAAATGGGGTAGATGAAACTCAAACCAAGTATTAACCACAGAGAGTAATTTAAGCAAGTACTTATGAAATACAGGGGAAGCTCATAGGATTTGTCAAGAATCGGTAATAAGTAAGCAAATGTCTTGTAAGCCATAGGCAAACTCCATTAAGATGTGTTACATTTTGATAGTAAGTGCAACTGGTGGAAGTGTCCCACCCCTGGTTAAAATCCTGTATGATTTTTCAGGCCTGACCACAGGCACTTAAAATGACCTTAACTTCCAGTCCTCATGGGGGAAAGCCACCCTCCCCACACCAGATGGGTGTGCAATTAGTGCACTGCAGTCTCTGAAGGGAGCTGCAGCAGGGACTCAAGCCCCCTGGCCAGTCATGCTATATTCCACATTTATATTCCCAGCTCCTGTGCCTTCATTCCTAGGTCTTTTTATCTAAGGCCTTGGGCAGAAGGGTCAGGAGCTTTGGCTGAGACATCCTTACAGGGATGAGAAGAGGGAAAACCTGAAGATAATTGTCCCCACTCTGACTATTTAGCACTTTTCCATTCCTAGCTCTTCCTCGTTGTTTCCCCACACCCCCAAGCCACAGACCCCATCTCCACCCCAGGGTCTATAAAACTACTAGAGCCTTTTGTTCAGGACTCTCTCAAAAGTGAGACAATCACCATGACTGTGCAGATCCACCTGATCCTTGACCTGTGTGCCATTCCATGGGGGAACATGGAACAAAGGGAGTCAGCACTTTCTCTTATTTTCAACTCTTGTTTATATCATCACAGTAACTGATTAAAGGGTTAAGTCTCATTTTTGTCTTGCTGCTTTCATCGGCCACTCTAACACCTGATAGCTTGGTCTCTCTCCTCCAACTCAGCTGAGCTTCTGAAACTGGTAAAACATATAAATATGTAATATATGATGGAAACAAGTAACACAGATAGAAAGGGATAGAAAGACAAAGTAATAATCATGCCAAACTTGGGTATGTGATCCCTAAATCAATCACCCACAGGTGCTACCTAATATGGTCCCATTCTGACCCCACATGACATCTGCCTAAGTAAGGCAGGTGCATGCACATGTACACACACACACACACACACACACACACACACACACACACACACCATCATTCTTCCTAAGGCTAACTGGTGAGCTACAGCTATTGATCAGGCATATTGCCCCTGCATACCTCAATTAAGCAAGCATGTGTGTGGCACAGAAAATTTATTTTGATTCTTTTACTCAAAATCCACTTCTTTTTATTTTATTTTATGGCCTAATTCCTCCTCCTCCTCCTCCTCCTTCTCCTTCTTTTTCTTCTTCTTTTTTTTTTTTTTTTTTTACTTTTTTAGCCCAACATGGGACTCGATCCCAGGACTCCAGGATTGTGACCTGAGCTGAAGGCAGTCGCTTAACCAACTGAGCCACCCAGGTGCCCCTTTATTTAAATTCTAGTTACTTAACATATAGTGTAATATTAGTTTTGGGAGTTGAATTTAGTGATTCATCACTTAACATATAACACCCAGTGCTCAACACAACAACCGCCCTCTTTAATACCCATCACCCATCTAGCTTATCCCCCACCCATCAACTCTCAGTTTGTTCTTTACCTTTAAGAGTCTCTTACGGTTTGCCTCACTCTCTCTTTTTTTTTCTTTCCACTATATTCATCTGGTTTGTTTCTTAAATTCCACATATAAGTGAAATCATACAGTATTTGTCTTTCTCTGACTGACTTACTTTGCTGAGCATAATATACTCTAGCTCCATCCATGTCATTGCAAATGACAAGATTTCATTCTTTTTCAAAACTCAATTCCTGTCCTCATAACCAACTTTATGGGGAAGGCTATTGCAGTAGTAGTAGTAGAGAAAAGCATAATACTAACAATTTTTTCCCTACAACAAACAGCAAGGGTACAACTGATAATCTAAAAGAAATGAAAACAAAACAAAAATAAAATAAATGAAAACAATCCACATGATAACATGGATGTGAGAGTCACAGCAGCATTATTTATACTATCAGTAAAGAGGAAGCACCACACGCCCTTCAACTGGGCCAGATGAAAAATAAAACACATACATATCCACACAGTGTAATACAATTCCATTGACTACAAATCCATGTTAATGGATTAGAAGATTCAATATTATTTACTTGCCAACAGAATCAGGGAGACCTACAGATTTTTAAACATATCTATTAAAATCAGTTTATTTTTTTTAAGATTTTATTTATTTATTAGATAGAGAGAGAGAGAGCAAGCACAGGCAGACAGAGTGGCAGGCAGAGGCAGAGGGCAAAGCAGGCTCCCTGCCGAGCAAGGAGCCCCATGCGGGACTCGATTCCAGGTTGCTGGGATCATGACCTGAGCCGAAGGCAGCCGCTTAACCAACTGAGCCACCCAAGCATCCCATCAGTTTATTTTTTTAGCAGATACTGACATGTTGACACTAAAATTCATAAATTAATGTCAGAGTTCCAGAAGAGCCTTAAAAATCTCGAAAAAGAAGAATCAAATAACAGAATGAAAATTTTCTCATTTCAAAACTTATTAGAATAGTACCAGTATTAGAATATAAATATAGCCCAACTGAACAGAACTCATAGTCCAAAATAAATGCATATATTTGTCAACAACTGAAATCTGGCAAAGTTGCCAAAGGATTAGATGCAGAAATAATAATTTTTTCCACAAAAGATGTTGGAATATGACACCATCATGCTAAGGATGATTGAAGGACCTTAATTCAATCCCCTCCCCCACAAAGCAATTAATGAACAATAGACAACAGGCTTACAAGTAAAGGCCAAAACATTAAAACCAGTAGAAGAAAATGGAATCCTGCATCTTTGTACTCCAGAAATATACGATGATCACTTGTATACCAAAGTGACACAACACCAAAACCATACATGCAAAAAATAAATGAGTCTATCAAAACTAAAACCTTTTGGAGATCAAATACCAATATTAAAAAAGAGCAGTAGTAAATCACAGGCCCAGAAAAGTATTTGGAAATCATATATTAGATAACTGACTTGTGTTTTGAATACATAAAGAATCCTTTAAATGCAAGAACATGAATTAATAAAATTCAATGTAGGCAAAAGATTTGAATAGAAATTTCACCCAAGAAGATGTACAAATTGCCAGGAGACCTATGGAAAGATAAAAATCATTTGATTTAAAGACATAAAATGTCAAAAGCCATTTTATACCCCACAGGAAAGGGACATTTTTTTTAAAAAGGAACAGAAAGTAACAAGTGTTTTTGAGGATGTGAAGAAACTAGAAATCTCACACCTTGCTGAAGAGAATGAAAACAATTGCAGCCACCTTGACAAGCAGACTGTCAGCTTCTAAGATGTTAAAAATTGAAAAGGATTAAGTAATATTGTAAAAACAGATTTCTACAAAAGAGACTGAAACATAAGCCCAACCAAAGACTTGCAAGTGAAGATATGGGAACGTTACATATAATAACAAAAAAGTGTAAATATTTGGAATGTTCTTCAACTGGTGAATGCATAAAGAAAACTGATGCATCCATATAACAGAGTATGAGCTGAATTATGAAAAAAACAATGTTATAATACATGCTACAGGGATGATGGTCCTCAAACAAGTATGCTAAGTAAAAAAAGAAATAAGTCCAAATACATCATATAATCCCTTTTTTTGAAAACTGTCCAAAATGGCAAGCAAAAAAGAGTGGATTTGTGGTTAGCTGGGATTGTGGCTGGAAACAAGGGTGGCTGGAAACGGGCACAATGTTTTATATTTCTTGTGGTATCACTATTAAAAATTGAATTCTGGCAATGGCTACCTAACTCTGTTGCTTTACTAAAATTCACTGGATTGTTACATGTGTGACAACTATATCTCAATATAGTTGTCAAAACAATCAATTCCATTTACCCGTGCCAGAAATGTAAAGTCAGAAATTAGAAGTTAGGAAGTATTATCATTGTTAGTAGCATGAAAAAGAGGAGAAGAATTTTTGCAAAATTAATGGCAGATAAGCAAGATGCATACATATTTTCTGCCTTGGTGCCTTGAGTCTTTGCTGTTCTTTTTCTCCTTTCAATAGAGAGTGCACAACTTAAGATTTCTTAGAACTACTTTTATATATCATGCACACTCAGTAGCCTGTATGTCCAATATAATAATAATTTTTGCACAAAAGAAAAGGAACTTGTTTAAAACATACAAGGGGTACTTGGGTGGCTCAGTTGGTTGAGTATCCAACTCTTGGTTTTGGCTCAGGTCATGATGTCAGGGTCATGGGATCAGGCCCCATGTCAGACTCCACACTTGGCCGGGAGTCTGCTTGGAATTGTCTCCCTCTTTCTCTGCCCCGTCCCTGCACTTCCTGTGCACTCTCCCTCTCTCTCTCTCAAATGAATAAATAAATAAAATCTTAAAAAATAATAAAACATAGAAATAATTGGAAGTATAATGAAAAAAAGTACAACTTATTTACACAGTATTTTCATTCAATTACATGCTCATTGTTTCCAAATAAGACTGATCTGATTCTAACTCATTATCCATATCTATAAAGCACACATGGATACTCATTTAGCTTAAGCATAAAATCACCAGTTGTTCTGCTTTTGTTTTTATAGTTATTATTATTGTAGTTTGGATATATTATTAATTTGCTGTCACAAATGGGGGGAGGTATAGGGATTCCTATATTTCAGGGGTCATATTTTCTTATCTTTTCAAGTTAGTACAATAAAGATTTTACAACTTTTAAATGGAAGAGGATTTGTGAAGCTCTGGAGAAGGATTTGAACTTAATCTGAAAATCACTATGAGAACAAAAACAATTTTAAAATGTTTGAATTTTCACTGATTAGTAGTTACAACATTGTCAAGAGATGTGTAAACACTATACAAATAGTTTCCTATCAGCATTTTTTTGTTTGTTTTACTCTCCCTGAAGAGATGAATAATTTTTAATAATCTGCTAACTGTATTTGAAATTGTTATTACTTGGGGTGCCCGGGTGGCTCAGTCAGTTAAATGTCTAACCTTCGGCTCAGGTCTTGATCTCAGGATTCTGGGATCATGCCCCACATCGGGCTCCCTGCTCAGCAGCAAGTCTGCTTCTTCCTCTTCCTCTCCTTCTGTGATCTCTCTCTCTTAAATAAATAAATAAAATCTTTAAAAGAAAATAAACAAAAAAAGGTACTGTTAATACTTGCTAACTTGCAATTCTGAGATACTGAAATCTTTTGATACCATTATTAAAAAAATACTTAAAAGAATTTACCTAGATGCCAATGATATGTCTGTATTCTTGAAATGACATCGATTAGAGATGCCAAACACCAGAAACATCTGCTTGAGTTTCCTGTAGAGTGATTTAAATTCTAACTCATTCACACTACTTTTCCAAATTCTAGAGTATTCAACACCAGAACATATCCAAATCCAGGGAGGCCACAGATCCTTTCCTCCACAACCACTATGTATTTTGCTGCTTGATTTGGGTCAGTTCATTTGAAGAAGAGAATCACTTTTCGGTGGACATTTTCTGAATAGATGACATCTCAAAATTTTTAAAAATGGTGTACAAATGGAAGTAGGAAACCACTAGGGAAAGAAGGAGACCTTATTGTTTGCAGCTAGCCACACCTTGCACTTCAACACCCAAACCATGACTGTACCATAACATTGTCCCTCATGCTTTAAACCCAAGTAAGCAAAACCTGAGTGGACAAGAGTAAAGTGGAAATAAATCTATTTGACTCTAGATAAGGGGTCTGATTTTTTATATTAAATTATATAGTTTGATGTACTATCATGCCAAAATATGTCATAAATGGTTTTATTAGAATATTATGCAAATTAAGCCATTCAGTGAATCTGGTTTCATGCCCCATCACCAATTACTCACTATTGTACAAAAAATTAAATAACATTCATGCATTTACTATTTAAAAGATTGCCTTTTCATCATGTCTTGTATTAATGGTGAACATTCTAAGTCCATATTGTATGTCTTTTTTTAAAATTATTTATTTCTTTTCAGCGTAACAGTATTCATTGTTTTTGCACCACACCCAGTGCTCCATACAATCTGTGCCCTCCCTAATACCCACCACGTGGTTCCCCCAACCTCCCACCCCCGCCCCTTCAAAACCCTCAGATTGTTTTTCA